>NC_089841.1:241439050-241726550 GCF_035609145.1 Eleutherodactylus coqui | reverse complement strand
ATAATATTCCCAATATGGAGCTATATGTTGTGGCCATTAGGTCTATGTATTTGGAGAGAAAATTGTTCTTCTGTAAATGAGGTTGACTTGATATGAGAACAGGATGTCATATATGAACTTGCGATGGAACCGTATCACCCCTTTGGTATTGCAGGAAGCTCTTCATCACTCTCCTAAAGCTGTCAGTGGCGCCCAGGTCTCTCTGCCTACGCTTCCCTTTACTAACAGTAAGCAATAATCATCTTCCCTACTTTGAAATATTTATGTTGTGTTCATTTCACATTCCAATTATCTGAATCCATTGTTTGCTAGCATCGTCTTTAGTGTCAGTCTATAGTTAGCCAATGTGCTAACCCAATATTATATGATTAAACGGAGAACCGCTAGCCTCAGCACGCCATTAATATAGGAAGATAGTTTTTGTATACAACTGAAAAATCCTGTAAAACTAAAAAAAAAGAATACAACCAAATAAACAAAAGAAAAGAAATCAACTGAATACATAATTGCCCATCATTATCCAATAAAACACCTACATGAAACGTGAAAGGAGAGTAATTACATCTTTCTGGCAGTCAGTTACATTGTCAAAATCAGAAACTCCGTATGAAAATGGTAATTAGCATATCTCGATGAACTATCAGAAGTAGCAAGAATTAGTGTAGTGAGAGGGAAGTGATGGTTTAGTGATGGGAAGTGATGGGGGAGACTAGAGATCCCTTGTCTGTGCATGTTGTTTACTACATGGGTAATAAATGTAAGTATTACTAGTTATTAAGTACTTGTCTCTTGATATGTTCATAATTCTCATAAGTCACCAACATCTTTCATTTTCTACATCCTGGTTATTTATACCTTCATTTCCAGCATTATATTTTTTTAGCTAAGCCCTATAAAATGTCTTATAAAAAAACAAATGGTACAAAAGAAACTATGGTTACCTGATATAATTTATGTAAATGTGTAAGCAAATTAACAGCGATGGTAAAAACACAGAAATGTATATATACGCTTACTTCTGTATAGTAATAATGTGCCGGTATATTGACTATCTACATACAGCTGCGGCTAAGCACTGTCTGTCTATCTATCTATCTATCTATCTATCTATCTATCTATCTATCTATCCATCTATCTATCCATCTATCCATCTCATATCTATCAATTATTTATCTATCTATCTATTTCCTATCTATTTATCTATCTATCTATCTATCTATCTATCTATCTATCTATCTCTGTCACATCTATCTATCTATCTCATATCTACCTCTCTCATATCTGTCTATCTATCTATCTATCTATGTCATATCCATCTCCTATTTATCTATCTATCTATCTATCTATCTATCTATCTATCTATCTATCTATCTATCAATCTCATATCTAACTATCTCATATCTATCCATCTCATTATCTATCTATCTAGCTATTTATCTATCTCTCTCATATCTATATATCTATCTAACTATCTCATATCTATCGATATCATTATCTATTTATTTATCTTTCCTTCTCATATCTATCTATCTATCTATCTCATATCTATCCAACTATCTCATATCTATCTATCTATCTCATATCTATCTATCTCATATCTATCCATCTCATTATCTATTTATTTATCTTTCCATTTCATATCTATCCATCTCATTATCTATTTATCTATCTTTCCATCTCATATCTAACTATCTCATATCTATCTATCTATCTATCTATCTATCTATCTATCTATCTATCTATCTCATTATCTATTTATTTATCTTTCCATCTCATATCTATCCATCTCATTATCTATCTATTTATCTACCTTTCCATCTCATATCTATCTATCTATCTATCTATCTATCTATCTATCTATCTATCTATCTATCTATCTATCTATCTTCCATCTATCTGTCTATCTATCTAACCAAATAAAACGTATGTATTACCTTAACATGTATATTCCTCATGTTTCTCAGTGGGATGTACCTACAGTACTTTAGAAGCAGTATATTCCGCTATGGGACTAGTAGACAGACAAGATCTGGTATTTAATATAACACCCTTTTCTACCTGTTTCCCCAAACTCAGGAAGAAGCCAATGGGTAATGAGCATGACCATTTAGTTCAGCACCAATTCTACAAACACCACAAAAATGCAACACAACAGATAATTCTACAGGAAATGTAATAGTTATTTCTAACTGCATACCAGACAAGACAACTGAGGAATGTGAGGTAGTGAAGCTGAAGTAATAAGTAAGTCTTGGTCTGTCATCTGAGTGTGGGAGACCAAATGAGTGGGGCAGAATTTTAGGTCTGGGACCTTCTATTCTCAGTTAAAAGGGTTTGTCTCACTTCTAGTTGTTTTGCCACAGGAAGCAGACAGCTCTATACATTGTGTTGTGGCCTGGATTGGTACTGCAGGCTATTGAAGTGAAGGTGACTCAGCCTGCAGTACTAACCCATGCCACTACACAATGTACAGAGCAGTCTGCTTCCTGCAGCAAAACAGCTAGAAATGGGACAACCCCTTTAAGGTTCTTGATTTTTTTTTTACATGCAAACCTGATAATGTATACGTTTTCTGAGTTAGACAACCTCTATAGAACTATGTTGAAGTAATAGATGGGGCTCTCAATTAAGGAGCACCATCTTTTTGCCATAAGCAAGACGAGAGTAAATCCTCTACATTAAAGGGCATCTTATGACTTTATTGCCTCCTATGTAATGTTTAATTAGCCCCTTTACTGCTGGTGAATGCTGAACATGCTAAATCATAGCTGTAGGACCTCTATTTAAAGGGCCATACTATTTTCCAGACATTCCAACAGATATAGCAAGTGCTATCATAGTAGTGAACAACCAACATACTGTATGTCAACAGTGAAGTGGCAGTCCCATGCCATACTGTGTAACATTATCTATTCTTTAGTATGCTCAGAAGAAAAAAATACTTTACTGTAATGCATAGTACATAAACCTCTTAAGGGCAAAATCAGACAAGCATTTTTTCAATTCAATGAGTGGCTGAGCGCTGCCTGTGATTGGTTGAGCACTGTGACCAATCACAGTCAGCACTCAGCTGTCATTCAATGAATGGCTGAGTGCTGCCTGTGATTGGCTGAGCGCTCAGCCAATCAGACCCAGTACTTTCCAGAGGTGAGGATTTATATTCCCGGCCAGCAGAAAGTGCTTCAGAGCAGTGCCGGGGACCAAGCGGAAAGATGCGCTGGAGCCCCGACAGTGGTGGAAGGTGATGTGTATATATATATATATATTTTTTTTTTTTACAGCAGCTAGGGGTGATTTTCAGGGAAGGGCTTATATTTCAAGCTCCTCCCTGAAAATCACTGCAGAGGTTGCCTGCATCCCATTGCTTTAAAAGTGAAAGCAAATTTTTAATATGTGTGGAGCTTTTTTTTTTTTTTGCGCACATAGGTGCGTAAAAAACAACACACCTTTGACTGAGCCCTAACAATGGATTACAACTCTATGAAATAAACTCTATGGAATAAACTTTATGGTAACTAGATGACTAAATGAGCCATGATTATAGTATTGCAGAGCAGTAATGAGAATAAATATGGTACATACTAGTTGGAGCATTTTACATAACTACATTATTCAAATTCTGGAGATATTCTATCAGGATAAACTTCTAGTTGACGCTGATAGATCGGATGAGATCAGTCTTGTTGCTGCTCCAAACAATGACAATAGCTGTAGAATGTAATGTTACTTATAAAATGTGGATGGAAATTCATCTTTTGCTCAGTTTGTTGATGGAAGATTCAATACACCAAGGTAAAGGAAGGTAAAGCTGCTATGACAGACGTGATAGAAGTATTGTACCTTTTCTCTAGTCGTTTTAGTTTTTGCTGAAATTCCTCTTCATTGAATGATGTGTTTAAAGCTCGATGGAGACGCTGTTGTAAAGAAGACAACAGGAAAAACAAGCCATGAATCTTTGCGCAATAAAAAGAAAATGCTATCGGGAATGGAATTGCTTAAAAGCTCCGCAATGTAGAGATCTAGAATGTCAAGCACATTCCAACATACCAAATAAAGTGCTACAAAATCTCGGAAACAACAATCAGTTAACCTTTACATAGAAAATAAGGTCATGTTAATATCAATCCTCACTGTTCAAAAGACCTATAAAGTTCAAATCAACCCCTCACCTTCCCATTCCTCCTCACGGCAGCCAATTGCTTTGAGACGATCCTTCAACTTCTTTCCCTCTCACTGTGCATAAAGATGTCTAGTGGAGTCTTTGTCTATAGCAGCATTGCTGTACAGAGCTCTAATTCTCAACCGCACAAACAAATGTGCGATCAGTTAGAAGATTTCTCTCCTCCCCACTGCCGCCCATACATACCATATATTCCGGCGTATAAGGCGACGGGGCGTATAAGACGACCCCCCAACTGTCACCTTATACGCCAGGAATACAGAGGAGCAAAAAAAAAATAAAAATCATTACTCACCTCCCCGCTGCTCCCCGCCTCCACCAATCAGAGGTACCATATATACCGTCGTATAAGATGACTTTTGAACCCCGAAAAATATGCTCTGAAGTCGGGGGTCGTCTTATATGCCGGTAATACAAAAAAAAAAGAAAGTGTCAAAAAATAAAATCATTACTCACCTCCCCTGGCGTTCTGCAGCTCTGCTGCAGGCTGTCGCTCCCTCCTGGTCCCCTGGTCAATTGTGATTTCCCGCTCGCGGAGGAAAAATTGAAGTCAATGGAAGCCGTCCGACCCGCGGCCCATCCACAATTAACATTCCGATGGCGTGGGAAAATCTGTACTGCACATGTCCGACAATTTGCTGGCCAGACCATCCGAATTGCAGATAAGAAGTAAAAAAGACAGGTACGCAGGATCACCGGATGGGCACAGGGTGGGATCCAGCATCCGGAATCCAACACGGATGTGTGCAGGTGGTTTAAAGGTGCCCATATACATTAAGTAAATTCAGCTGATCGTGGCAATTTTGGCAGGATTGGCCAATCGTCTACTCTGTGTGTAGGTCGCTAATCTCTACCCTGGTGGCGGATATTATGGAAGAAAGGATTGGTTATGTTGGATTTCAACATGCTCAAACCTTTGTTCCCACTGAAGATGGCTGCTGCCAGAGGTGCTTGTCAGCTGCTTATTCCCTTCTCTCAATCGGAAACACTTTATGGGAAAAAATTGCTATTGTTCTCAGCAAGAGAAACAAAATAATCTTGTAAATATGATTTCATTTTAATGGTTAATAAAAAGTAATGATAATACAGTCAGCTTTCAAGGCTACGTAAGCCTCTTCATCAGGCTTAACAGAATAAATTATCAAATAAATAATGGGTTTATGGTTGTTAAACATGTAATTAGTCATAAAAATGGGGATATATTAAAAAAGCATTTAATCAATTTCACAAATTAATTAACAGCTTTCAGTTACTGGAAATAATTCAACTAGTTACTTAAGATGAAAACTTTATTATTATCTCAATAATTAAAAACTTAGGGCACAATGAGAAAGACACATACCCCCTACTAGGTATAGGAAGGAACAGACTCACAATTCAGACTTGGGCACACACAACACTTACATACCACCTAAGGTGCAAAACCTGTCAAGGTGATCACCTAATAGTGATACTATATGAAATACCCGTTCAGTTGGTAGAAATACGGCACTGTGGTTTTTAAGCCGATAAAAATGTGTAGCAGACCTTCTAGTTCCACTATCTGCTTGGGCTGTATGTGAAATTCTCAATTGATTTTAGTGTTCTTAGGGTTGGTTCAACGCGTTTCCCTACAGTATGAAGTAGTTCATCAGGAACCACCCTAGCCCTAAGGCTGCATTCCCACGAGCGTATATCGGCTCGGTTTTCACGCCGAGCCAATATACGTCGTCCTCCCGTGAAAACCGAGCCGATATACGTTCGTGAGAATGCAGCCTAACAAGGAGAGGTGTCTCCTATCACATTCTAGTCCTTCATAGATATAGAAATAAATTGCTGATACAGTGTCTAGTCTAATTTTAGCCGCCAGCCTACCATAAGGGCTGGTGCTGCTGCCATTTTTTATTTTGGTTCCTGTTTGGGATTTGGGTGGGGTGTGAATGCTGCAGTACATTAGCTTCAGTCTGATAGAATCCACTATCCTTCACCCCTGGCTACTATAGATGCTATTATCATTGATCTATACAATACAATAGGGCTTCTCTTAAAACAGCAGCTCTCAACTACTGCTGCCTTTGATGGGTTCCTGATGAAACTATCTACTGATAGTAGAAACGCGTCAAACCTTAAAATCAAAAATTTATTTTATGAGAGAGCTTTTTTTTGGAGAACTGAACCTTAAAATTGGAAATTCGCATTATGGGAGAACTTTGAATCCCGAGTTAACTTCAATTTTTGAGAATAGGATCTGGGCTATCATTTTTACCCAAGAAGTCTACGCTCTATATTGGGACACTTTATCCAGAATATAGATCTGCAGAAACAACCTTGATCTATTTCTTTTACTGGATCACAGGAACTATAAGATATGATATTAAGGACCAGCGTCGGCTCTTAATTTAGCTGATGACACACGTTTATCAAATCCAGAAGTCACATGTCTGGATTTCGACACCATAAGGTTCCTCTGTTTTTTCTTAGGGGTCAGACGCTTAGTCCCCTTTATCCATGCTCCGTAACACTTACGGAGTATTGGAAACAATTATTCTTTTGAAAAATCTTTATTTTCGTGTGTTATATGTCAGGCTTTGTTTAAAGGCTTTTTAGATTTAAATTTATGAAACATTACGTTTTAGAGTTGACAAGAATCCTGACTGTGAAAAAGACTTGTGGCCATCCCGTTGATTCTTCTGCCTCAGTGAAATTCTAGTCTAATTTTAGAGGCAAATGCACAGTGTCCAGGACTGAGTAGGCTAGGAGACCAGGCAAACTAGGTATCACTACTGTGTACAGATGGACTTGAGCAGTGGTCACCTAGTGTTCTCAATATGCAGGTCTCTCCTATTTACAAACATTGCCCACAGACATTCTTTTGCATATTTCTTTGAAACACAGAAGATGGTTTATTTGTTTCCTCCTAAGCTGGCTAATATAAATCTGACTACGCCAGAATTTTCCCCTTTTATTTTCTATAGATCTCACAAAATTAACTTCGCTTTTCTCTGATGCTGAAGCTTCCCTTTTTGGGAATAGTTAGTTGCTAGTAGGACCTAATCTAAGTTGCCTCTAAAGTAAATGCAAATGAAGGAAAATAAAGATAAAGCAAAATAAATATATAGCCCGCAGCCTTGATGGTAGGCTGCAGGTGTCTGTGCGTCTGTGCTCCTGGCCCTGCTTATATGTGATAAACATAGGAGTGGCTTGAGCTAGTCAGAATCCAGAGAAGGCTTATTTACCAATTAGCCAATATATTTGCTGTTAGCATCTATTCTTTAACTCGTTTATACTGGGCAAACAACTCACTGAAGTTATCCACACCAATGAGTGAGGATCATTGTTTACAATGGGGGAAGGGTGGTTCTAAATAAAAAATGCTTGGATATATACTCTTTTTGGATCACGAGATATATGCAAACCCGGTCTTAGACACTTTTTCAACCAAAGGAATGTCATTGTCCTAAAGCATACCATATTTATTAGTCACATGTGCCTTTTGTTGAAAAATATTGCCAAATTTATCAGATAATGTTTGCTATTTTGATACATTTTGCACAATTTTCATTGTCTCAAAATATGATGCATCTTACAACAGCTTTGGGGCTTAGTCACTGTAGGAAGAAGACGGACGCACTTCAGGACGGACGTCTCTCTGCAGCGCCGGAAGAAAGAACATGTGACCGGCTTCATTGACGGTCATGTGTTCTTTCTTCGGCGCTGAGGGGAGTTGCCCGTCATGAAGTGTGACCGTCTTCTTCCTGCAGTAAGGGCTCAGTCACACGGGCGCATGGGTGCCCATGTACGGGCGCCGACGCACCCGTGTAACTAAGCCCTAAATATATCCTACAGTGTCTGAATAATTTGAGTACTTATGGCCAACTATGTAGCGGATTTAAAGGGGTTGCCCAGTTGTACATTATTGATGGCTTACCCTTAAGACAAGCCATCAACAGTAGATCAGCAGGGGTCTGCCATCTGGGACCCCCTGCCCATTGGGGTTGATGCACTTGTACACTGAGCTAATTTCCGCAGAAAGCAGGCAACTACATTCGCACTGCAGTGGCCCAACTTGATATTAGAGCCAAAGTTTACATTCACTTCAGTGGGAACATATGATTTATCATACACTTTCCTGGCACTGGTAGAACATGGCTGACTGCAGCTTCCCCATCAATGACAACAGATCACTGGGGATTCTAAAGATTTCAACTGAAGCCAGCTGAATTGGTTGTCTCTGTGAGACAACCCCCTTAGGACTCAAAAACTTGGGGAAAGTGTTAAAAGTGTGTGCAAGTAGATGTCAGAGGATGCACCAGTCATCCTTTGACTCAGGATTCTGCTGTGTTGGCTAGCATGTCCTTGACCTCTTGCATGTAGTTTTCAGGATGAGATGTAAATATTGATCCCTATGTATACAGCTTGTTCATATCAACAACTGTTAATGTACTCATGCCTGTCCCACTGCAGCCAGCATGCTGCTAAGTCTCTGCCAGCACACCTTTGCTACTGTGGGTTGTATAGTGACTAGCTAGGGTTAATATCTCCTGTGCTTACAAACTAGTTCATGTTAATTAGCCCTGTAGCTGTTAGTTGAGGTAGTGGCTGGTGATTGACAGTTCTGTCAGCCAATCAGCTTCTTCCCTTTCCCTATATAACTCACCTCTTCCTGGCTGGTAGTTGCCGGTTATTTTTGAGTGTTCCTGATCAAGTAGGCTTGCTCAGTTCTCCTGTCTGGCTTCTGTGTTCTGGTTTGTCTTCTGTGTTTCTGTTTGTCTTACATTTTGTGTTCTCATCCTTTATTTATTGTCAGTCACTGTTTGTCCCTGGCTTTTTATTCTCTGGTTTTCCTTGGACTTTGGACCTGTCCTTGTGGAAGTAGTGGGGTCGTCCCTTTCGGGACGGGTGCTCCACTGCGGGGTGGGTTCTGTTGGAGGGGTTCAGAGTGCCCCACTCTGATTACTACCTTTCATTTCTGTCTACTTCTGTGTCTAGCCACCTGTGCAGCAAGCAAAGACGTCAGTCCTGACAGGTCCAGTACTAAGTGATCTCAGGGTTTTGTTAGTAGTCTAGGATGAATGTAACAATACCCTTCTATAACTAGTTAGCCACAACTACTCTGATATAGAGATTTCAGCAACACATATTTCCCTATTTTATAAGGCATACCAGCACATACACTATACATGTAAGCAGCCCTTATGCCTATTTTAAGATTTTTTGTTGTTGTTGAAAAAGTCCCTTTACAGGTACATTTTGAGGATTTAACATACCAGTTACCTCTATGCTGCTGTACACTGGAAAAATGGTCATACAGGCATTTGGTATACAACACAATATTATTGTATGTGTGATATTCTGTAATTATACGTACCTGACTAGTGTGAAGCCAATATTTTAATTTTGATTTCTTTTTGATTCTTGGCAAGACCAATCTAAAAACAATATGTTCTCCAATGGTGGTAAGAATAGACACTCCAATTCCTATGCAAAGCATGACAAACAGCCCAGAGAAGTGTTTGATGCCCATTTGCAGAGTCTGGGAAAATAATAAGCGTGAAAAATCAATTAACATAATAATTATAGTGCTGCATTATTTTGAGCAGCTGGATGGAATTTATCTTGCTTGAAAATTAAAATGCTGAAGCCAAAGGCTTTCAAAGTACAGTAGATGAAATATCAAAAAGGCTTGTATTTCCCAAGATAAATGACTGTGTGGAAATATTAAATCCATACATAAACTATTCTGTAGAAATCAGCTTTATATTCATAAAGTGCAAATTCCACTAAAACAGAACTTTTATGTAATGGAGCAAAGTGGAGAAAATGGAACTCTGGCTTATCCGAAAGCAAGCTCAAGAGACCGGCTTCAGTTCTAAACATACTGTACAGCCAACAAAGCCATGGAAAGCAATATAATGTGGAAAGATAAGAGAAGTAAGGATATAACTATTTGAATAGCGTCTGTCACCAAAATGCTGATTTTCTCTGTCTGTGGATTAATCATTCTAGAATCATAAAATAAATATATTGCTTTGTGACTGTGATCTTCCTTCAGTAACTCACATTGCAGCCTTCTTGGTTCTGCCCTTCTTCCGGGATCTATGTGTCTTGGGACACGTGTCGGCTTGGCAGATTGGTTGCAGAAATTTCTGCAACTGAAAATTAATTCCATGTATCTGAATGTTTTTTTTAGGACATAAGCACATGGAATTCTACCAGCCCTATTCAGATGAATGGGCCAGTCATAGACATTTCTGCAACAAGTCTGCTGTATGTAACTATACTCATAGGGCAGCTTCACGTGAGCCTATGTGCAAAAACGTTCACGGCTGCACAGCATATTCGGCTGAATGATGTTTGAAGAGATGCATTTGCATAGTACTGTCATTTTTGTGCATGCAAGGCCAGTTTACATGCATGTGCGACACACACTTTCTGTGGCTTTGAAGGGGTTGTCACACTTCTAGCTGTTTACAGACAGCTCCGTACATTGTGCAGTGGCCAGGGATTGTACTGCAGACTGAGTCCCAATCACTTCAATAGCATTCAGTCTGCAGTACCAACCTGGGCCAATGTGCAATGTACGGAGCTGTCTGAAAACAGCTAGAAGTGGGGCAACCTCTTTAATGGCTTTTTAAGCCTAATAAGGTCCAAATGTATTCTTTTCTCTTATTTGGTGTTGCAAGCTTTGTCACTGAACATGTGTGATATGGTGGTGCATGTACCGGGTGTTAAAAACTCAATTGCAGATCCTCTGTTTCAGTTTCAGTGGGAGCATTTTCGATTGCTTGCTCCAGAAGCAGAAGAGGAGAGGAGAGCATGCCGGCCAGGGCTTTGGAGATTGGTCGGCAAGCAGCGAATCAACTGATTAGTGCATCATTGGCTCCAGGTACATTGTTGGCATATGATGCAATGTGGTGGAAATGGGAGAATTGGCTACTGGAATTGGGGACATATGAACAGATGATGATAGGGAGGGAGACTTATTGTACTGGTTGAGGAATGCATCCATGGTGAGCTGGCCTGTATCTAAGGTTCACCGCTTTATGGCGGCCTTGGCTTTCGGCTTTAAATTTAGGGAGGAAAAAGACGTGACAAAACTGTTTTTAGTAGGACAGGCCCCTAAAGGTTTCAGAAAGGGAAAGGGGAGACTGGACGAACGGAAGCCTCTGTTGTTCAAATTGTTGGAGCAATTAGGGGTTGTATTGAAAAAAATTGCAAGGGCGTTTTTGAACAGGCCTTATTTAAAATGAATTTTTCCCTGGCATTCTTCTGGGCTTTATGGGTAGGAGAGTTGGTTTCTCGCAGTAAAAGGATGGGGTGGTTTATACACAAAAGATGTGAGGTTTATCGAGGGTCCATTAGAGATTTAGATTTGTCGATCTAAGACAGATCAGGTGGGAAAAGGTCTTGTTGGACAAGTTTCAGGGGCATAGATATGCCCAGTCAAGTGTTGGGAGGTTTACAAGAAAGTAGTGGGGGTGAGTGCAGGACCATTGTTGTGTCATGTAAATGGTTCCTTTTTGTCCAGATTTCAATTTACTCTGTAACTCAACAAGGCTTTGACGAGCCAGGTACTCAATAGTACCCTTTTTGGGTCTCATTCTTTCTGGGTAGGTGCAGCAACCGAAACGGCTAGCTGGATCTTGGATTTTGAGGCAGTAAAAAGGATTGGCAAATGGGAATACAGGTGGTATACATCCTATATAAGACCTCATTTATTATAAAAGTCAGTGATGGATAAAAGAGGGGGAGTGGAGAAGAGTCCTGCGCATGGCAGTGGGAGCGTATAATAATTGTGTTGAGCTATGTTTTGCCAGTTCCCCCCCCCCCCTTTTCTTGTTTTACAGATTATCGTTTGGCCTTAGTCTGGATATTGGGCCATTCCTATGTACATTGAGGTGCAAAAAAAGCAAACATCTGTCCTAATGGAAGACAGTTGGGGTTTACTAGGAGGGTGGTAGGGATAAAGTGGATAGAGTTGTGTGGGATGGAGTGGTGTAGGGTTTTGCCAAATTTACAACATTCTGTGGGTTTGCATAGGGTTCCGAATGTTTTGGTGCTAAATGTTGGGGGGAAATAATTTAGGTACTAGGCCTTTTTGGGAGCTGTCGTATTTGTTACGATATTTTGTGATTATTCCGTTGATGCTGGGATTGATAGTGGTCTGGTCGGAGATTGTGCTGCATTAATCGTAACACAATTTGAGGTCGTTGGAAAGGTTGAATAAGGCGCAGGTGAAGTTAAACAGGGAGATTTCGGGATTTGTTGCTTGTAATGTGGGTGTGGCTGTTCGGGATTTGGAATCTGGACACAGGAATTTTTGGATGAGTGACGGGTGTACATTTGAATGCAGTGGACATTGACATTTGCTAATTGGTGATCCAAGAGGAGATCAAGAGAGTTAGTTTTGTGGGGTGTGGCGCAAGCTTGAGGTGATCAAGTCATGCTTGCTGTGGAGGGTGGGGGGGGGCGTCCTTGGAGTCTGTTAAAAAATTTGTTTGGGGGAAAGGCAGGGGGTGGGTATCCAACTTCCCCTCTTTTATTAATGGTTGCTGTTGGGTCTGTCGCCTCTTGGCTCTGACAGGGGTAGTCCTTGCAGAGATGGTTGTGTGTCTAGCATTCTAAAGGCTATTGGGACTCCGAATCAGTTGGATTGTAGCTGGAGGCAATTGGAATATTTCCCCTTAAATGGTGAGGTGGCAAATTTTGGGGCTCCGAGGACTTCCCCTCATTTGGTGATGGTGAATGATAATTAATGTTGGTTGATGGTTGAACTGTGTTAATCTTATGTTAATTATATGTAATTTCTGTTTGTAATGAAATGGCTGCTGAAGCCAAATTATCTAAAAGATAATAAGTGTCTGTCGTTATTTGAGCATAGTAGGTGTTGGTCGTTAGTGGGGAAGAAAGGCTAGAAGTCTACAGCTGGAAATGACTATGTTATACATGGGTCATGGAAAAATGTGCCTTTTTTTCTGTATTTTGGACCCACTCCTGGTTTTGGCTCTCAAAATCCGGATGAAAAATACGCCCGTGTGAAGGAGCCCTTACTCTATCAGTAAAGTACAGTGCATCGTGGGATGCAAGTTTAATGGCATTCCATACCAACTGCTCTAATGCCTTTTTTTTTCATCCCACCATATAAGTATATTTCTATAAATCCGACTAATAACACTATCTGAGGTGGGGAATAATATGTTATCATTTCAGCACAATAGCAATCCCACAGACTCATCTAAGACTAGTTGCTACGGATAAACTAGCGGCTTTAGTACTTCATATAAAAGCTGTAGCTGTTAGCAATTTATTCTCCACTGCGGACTGTGTTATTAATCAGATTTTTTTTTCTTGCAAATAAATTTATATGTAGAAATCTAAAATGAGTGATCGGAGCAGTCTGCATGAAATCCTATTACAACTCCGTCCCGTGCTGTTTTGTTCGGCTGAAACCTGAAAGCATTTGTGCTCCACAAACCCCGCTAATCCATAAAAGAACTAATACCCAACACAGTATGTTTTACATAGTCTACAAGCTATCATTTAAGGCTCACCATGATGTACCTCAGGACTGTAGCAGTTTACTTGCATTACAATGCAAGCCATCTAGTAATGATATAAACTGTCACTAATACTCTGCGATCCATTCTCACTTCTGGAAGTAATAGTTTTCTTAGCAGAAGTTTACATTAATCAAAGGGATTTTAAAGCTTCTTTCTAAAAGACATTCTAAAGCTTCCAATATTAAAGTATTTCATCATTATGTAAACGGCCTATAAAGTTGAGACTGATAGAAGCAATCTCTTACTGTCCTTAAATGTGTTATCAGGAAAGCTAGTTAGAATAAATGAAATTAAACAGGTTGGGTGAACTGATGGAATATACCTTCAAAACAACTTCATGAGATTGAATCCATCTTTGTTACTGCATGAATAATCCTTGCACACCGAGTTGGAAGACAGACTTCATTTGTCTGTCAGCTTCTCGTGGGATATTACTTTTCATTGTAAAAGAAAATAATGTCCCCAATTTTAGGTTTTTAAAATAGCACATCCATTTAGATCTCCCTGCCTACCATCAAGTGTGGAAAAAATGACTTTGGGGAGCAAGATGAAATATGACAGGCAAAGCTCTATGGAATCACAGTATATGTAATTTTATCTATTCTATTTCACTTAGACCTGATTATGGGAAATTTTAGCCAGCATTTTCTCAGAGCTAGGAAAGCGAATACTGATTCATATTAGACCTTGGATGTTGAAGATGAAACACTATGGTGAAACCGGACGGTTTAAAAAAAAAACATTTTATGCAAAAACTGTTGAAAACATTCTTGTATAAATATGGTGGACTTCATGGAGAATTAATTAATGGATAGTTTCTTTTTTAACCTTTCAACACCTTTTTTTACTTAACTGGGTCTGAAATTCCTATATATCCTGCATAGTCGCTGAAATTGAACTAAAGTGGCTTCATCCATTAAACATATGCTGTGGAGTCTATGGGACTATGGGAGTCTATTGACCATGGATGGTCAGTAGATGGCATCCATCATTGGCCATCTGTCACAGGCATATGAAGGAAGGGTCCTTCTACAGTGAAAAATAAAGTACGGATGATGAGCACCAATCATTGAGATTGAAACTAGCCTACTAGGCCTTCACACAGGCTAATTCAGACTCTGTTAGAGCTTCATCATTGTCCGCAGCACTTCTCCCGCTCACAATGGGTGATGTGCCACCGACAACAATAATTGTGCCAGACAATAGATGTGATCACCTGATGCTTGAGTGTTTGCTCGTTCATGAGGGGATTAGTGGCGTCTTTACATGGCCTGATGATCAGACAACAAAAATGTTACTCGGAATGTTCTTGCCGGATCATGGCGCCATGTAAAAAGAAAAAAAAATAAGCTAAATACCTAATATTTTTGAATGGCTGTCCAATGGCTTGGTATCCATCAGCGGCATCCGTTGGAGGATTACATTATTTTACATGTTTGGATAACATCTCTCTATACAGTTCGGGACATTTCAAGTTCAGAGGTAAGTTAACCCTTTCCAATCCACTGTCTGACATCTTCCAACGTTCTGTTTGAAGCCTGTACAACTCCAAAATTGGAAGACGTCCGGCAGGGTATTCTTACTGTATATTACTGGCCGCTCTGTTGTCGGGGTCCTCTCCGGCATGTCACATACTGCAGTACTAGCTCTAGCCAGCAGATGGCGTCATTGTAAAATGGCAGAAAGAGACAGTCCCCTAGGAAACCCTGAATCCAAAATTGGATTGCAAAGGGTTAAAGGGATTCTTTCATCAGGTATATGTTGCTTGAATCACGGACAGCATGAACCCAGGACAGGGAAGAACATTTTTGTAGGTCTGCATAGCAGGTGTAGATACAAAATGGAAGAAGATTTTTAATGAACACTATCTTCAAAGTTGTTTTTACTGTGTTATTTACATAGCACCATTCACTTCGAATGGCTGTGCAAGCTACACAAATAGTGCAGCAGTGACTCTCTAACTCAGGAGATGACTAGTGCATATTGCATTAGTGCTACTACATCAGTACATTTGAACAATAAAAATAATGGTTACAAAGATGGATAAACCCTTTAAGTGTTAACATTCTGACTGCCTGTATCCACCACTAGATGACGCTGAAGTACATCATATTTTACTTCTGAGTTCAACTTATAAATCACATGCAGTAAAGTTCAGTATATGAAAAGCAGAGCTTTGACCTCTAAAAAATGTATTATAAAATGAAGTGGTACAAAATACTAAATTTGTAAACAGAATTGTGACAAAATGTGAACATTCACTATAATTAGAGATGAGCGAGCACCAAAATGCTCGGGTGCTCATTACTCGGGACGAAATTATCGCGATGCTCGAGGGTTCGTTTCGAGTAACGAACCCCATTGAAGTCAATGGGCGACCCGAGCATTTTTGTATATCGCCGATGCTCGCTAAGGTTTTCATTTGTGGCAATTCAAGAAAGTGATGGGAACGACACAGCAACGGATAGGGCAGGCGAGGGGCTACATGTTGGGCTGCATCTCAAGTTCCCAGGTCCCACTATTAAGCCACAATACCGGCAACAGTGCCCCCCCCCCCTCCCAACAACTTTTACTTCTGAAAAGCCCTCATTAGCAATGCATACCTTAGCTAAGCACCACACTACCTCCAACAAAGCACAATCACTGCCTGCATGACACTCCGCTGCCACTTCTCCTGGGTTACATGCTGCCCAACCCCCCCCCCCCCCCCCTGCACGACCCAGTGTCCACAGCGCACACCAAACTGTCCCTGCGCAGCCTTCAGCTGCCCTCATGCCACACCACCCTCATGTCTATTTATAAGTGCGTCTGCCATGAGGTGGAACCGCAGGCACACACTGCAGAGGGTTGGCACGGCTAGGCAGCGACCCTCTTTAAAAGGGGCGGGGCGATAGCCCACAATACTGTACAGAAGCAATGAGAAATCCAATCCTGTGCCACCTCCATCTGGAGCTGCACACGTGGGCATAGCAATGGGGAACCTATGTGCCACACACTATTCATTCTGTCAAGGTGTCTGCATGCCCCAGTCGGACCGCAGTTTTTTATAAATAGTCACAGGCAGGTACAACTCCGCAATGGGAATTCCGTGTGCAGCCACAGCATGGGTGGCTCCCTGGAACCCACCGGCGGTACATAAATGTATCCCATTGCATTGCCCATCACAGCTGAGGTAACGTCGTGCTTAATGCAGGTGGGCTTCGGCCCACACTGCATGCCCCAGTCAGACTGGGGTTCTTTAGAAGTGGACACATGCAGTTACAACTCCGTGTGGACCCACGGCATGGGTGGCTCCCTGGAACCCACCGGCGGTACATAAATATATCCCATTGCAGTGCCCATCACAGCTGATGTAACGTCAGCTGTAATGCAGGTGGGCTAAAAATTAATTGGATTACACTGTAGGCGAGGGCCCCCAAAAATTGGTGTACCAACAGTACTAATGTACCTCAGAAAAATTGCCCATGCCCAACCAAGAGGGCAGGTGAAACCCATTAATCGCTTTGGTTAATGTGGCTTAATTGGTAACTAGGCCTGGAGGCAGCCCAGTTAAAATAAAAATTGGTTGAGGTGAAAGTTTCAACGCTTTAATGAGCATTGAAACGTATAAAAAATGTTTACAAAAATTATATGACTGAGCCTTGTGGGCCTAAGAAAAATTGCCCGTTCCGCGTGATTATGTGAGGTTTCAGGAGGAGGAGCAGGAGGAGGAGGAGGAATATTATACACAGATTGAGGAAACAAAAAGGTCCCCGTTTTTGATGGTGATAGAGAACGATGCTTCCATCCGCGGGTGCAGCCTACGTATTGCTTAGGTACCGCTGCTGTCTGCTGGTGAAGAAGAGAAGTCTGGGGAAATCCAGGCTTTGTTCATCTTGATGAGTGTAAGCCTGTCGGCACTGTCGGTTGTCAGGCGGGTACGCTTATCCGTGATGATTCCCCCAGCCGCACTAAACACCCTCTCTGACAAGACGCTAGCCGCAGGACAAGCAAGCACCTCCAGGGCATACAGCGCGAGTTCAGGCCACGTGTCCAGCTTCGACACCCAGTAGTTGTAGGGGGCAGAGGCGTCACGGAGGACGGGCGTGCGATCGGCTACGTACTCCCTCACCATCCTTTTACAGTGCTCCCGCCGACTCAGCCTTGACTGGGGACCGGTGACACAGTCTTGCTGGGGAGCCAGAAAGCTGGCAAAGGCCTTGGATAATGGTCCCCTGCCTGCGCTGTACATGCTGCCTGATCTCTGCGCCTCCCCTGCTACCTGGCCCTCGGAACTGCGCCTTCGGCCACTAGCGCTGTCGGATGGGAAGTTTACCATCAGTTTGTCCACCAGCGCCCTGTGGTATAGCATCATTCTGGAACCCCTTTCCTCTTCGGGAATGAGAGTGGAAAGGTTCTCCTTATACCGTGGGTCGAGCAGTGTGTACACCCAGTAATCCGTAGTGGCCAGAATGCGTGTAACGCGAGGGTCACGAGAAAGGCATCCTAACATGAAGTCAGCCATGTGTGCCAGGGTACCTGTACGCAACACATGGCTGTCCTCACTAGGAAGATCACTTTCAGGATCCTCCTCCTCCTCCTCCTCTGGCAATACACGCTGAAAGGATGACAGGCAAGCAGCATGTGTACCCTCAGCAGTGGGCCAAGCTGTCTCTTCCCCCTCCTCCTCATGCTCCTCCCCCTCCTCCTCCTCCTCCTCAGCGCGCTGAGATATAGACATGAGGGTGCTCTGACTATCCAGCGACATACTGTCTTCCCCCGGCTCCGTTTCCGAGTGCAAAGCGTTTGCCTTTATGCTTTGCAGGGAACTTCTCAAGAGGCATAGCAGAGGAATGGTGATGCTAATGATTGCAGCATCCCCCCTCAGCATCTGGGTAGACTCCTCAAAGTTTCCAAGGACCTGGCAGATGGACCTGGACCGCCGCCCATGTTGGAGTTGGTATTCCACAATAGCTCTATGCTGCTCATAGAGCCTGGCCAACATGTGGAGCGTAGAGTTCCACTGTGTGGGCACGTCGCACAGCAATCGGTGCACTGGCAGATTAAACCGATGTTGCAGGGTCCGCAGGGTGGCAGCGTCCGTCTTGGAGTTGCGGAAATGTGCGCTGACCCGGCGCACCTTTCCGAGCAGGTATGACAAGTGTGGGTAGCTTTTCAGAAAGCGCTGAACCACCAAATTAAAGACATGGGCCAGGCATGGCACGTGCGTGAGGCTGCCGAGCTGCAGAGCCTCCACCAGATTACGGCCGTTGTCACACACGACCATGCCCGGTTGGAGGCTCAGCGGCGCAAGCCAGCGGTCGGTCTGCTCTGTCAGACCCTGCAGCAGTTCGTGGGCCGTGTGGCTCTTCCCTCCTAAGCTGAGTAGTTTCAGCACGGCCTGCAGACGCTTGCCCACCGCTGTGCTGCCGTGCCACGCGACACCGACTGCTGGCGACGTGCTGCTGCTGACACATCTTGATTGCGAGACAGAGGTTGCGTAGGAGGAGGGTGGTTTAGTGGAGGAAGCATACACTGCCGCAGATACCACCACCGAGCTGGGGCACACAATTCGGGGGGTGGGTAGGCCGTGAGCGGTCCCAGGCTCTGACTCTGTCCCAGCCTCCACTAAATTCACCCAATGTGCCATCAGGGAGATATAGTGGCCCTGCCCACCTGTGCTTGTCCACGTGTCTGTTGTTAAGTGGACCTTGGCAGTAACCGCGTTGGTGAGGGCGCGTACAATGTTGCGGGAGACGTGGTCGTGCAGGGCTGGGACGGCACATCGGGAAAAGTAGTGGCAACTGGGAACCGAGTAGCGCGGGGCCGCCGCCGCCGCCGCCATCATGCTTTTCAAAGCCTCCGTTTCCACAAGCCTATACGGCAGCATCTCCAGGCTGATCAATTTGGCAATGTGCACGTTTAAAGCTTGAGCGTGCGGGTGCGTGGCGGCATACTTGCGCTTGTGCTCAAACAGTGGCGCTAGCAACGTCTGGACGCTGCGCTGAGAGACATTGCTGGATGGGGCCGAGGACAGCGGAGGTGAGGGTGTGGGTGCAGGCCAGGAGATGGTAGTGTCTGTGTCCTCAGAGGGGGGTTGGATCTCAGTGGCAGGTTGGGGCACAGGGGGAGAGGCAGTGGTGCAAACCGGAGGTGGTGTACGGCCTTCGTCCCACCTTGTGGGTTGCTTGGCCATCATATGCCTGCGCATGCTGGTGGTGGTGGCTCCCCAGCTGATCTTGGCGCGACAAAGGTTGCACACCACTGTTCATCGGTCGTCAGGCGTCTCTGTGAAAAACTGCCACACCGTAGAGCACCTTGACCTCTGCAGGGTGGCATGGTGCGAGGGGGCGCTTTGGGAAACAGTTGGTGGATTATTCGGTCTGGCCCTGCCTCTACCCCTGGCCACCGCACTGGCTCGGCCTGTGCCCACACCCTGACTTGGGCCTCCGCGTCCTCGCCCGCATCCACGTCCTATAGGCCTACCCCTACCCCTCAGCATGGTGTATTACCAGTAGTGCAGAAACAGAATGCTGTAATTAAATGTGCCGCTTATTGGCCTGTGGTTGGAGGCTGACTTCGCTTACGGAACGCCAGGAAATAATTTTGCGCAAGCCTGCTGTAACACTTAGCTGGCTGCGTATGAATTAGGAGGACAACTACACCCAGCACAGACCCAGTACACTGAGGACAGTCACAGGCAGCCCAAATAGATTTTTTTCCCCAAATGTTTTTGGAAAGGCCCACTGCCTATATACACTGTATATGTCTTCTCTCTCTGCGTCACCACTACTGGCCCTGGAATATGTCAAATAACTGCACTCTGTTGCACTGTGGACTGGAATACAGCGGTGATTTAACAGCCAACACAGAGCCAGGAAATAATTTTGCGCAAGCCTGCTGTAACACTTAGCTGGCTGCGTATGATTTAGGAGGACAACTACACCCAGCACAGACCCAGTACACTGAGGACAGTCACAGGCAGCCCAAATAGATTTTTTTCCCCAAATGTTTTTGCTAAGGCCCACTGCCTATATTCAATAAATATGTCTTCTGTCCCTGCCTCACAATATATGTCTTCTGTCCCTGCCTCACAATATATGTCTTCTGTCCCTGCCTCACAATATATGTCTTCTGTCCCTGCCTCACAATATATGTCTTCTGTCCCTGCCTCACAATATATGTCTTCTGTCCCTGCCTCACCACCACTACTGGCTCTGGACTATGTATAATTACTGCAGGGCGCAATGCTCTGCACGGCCGATATACAAAAAAAAAAAAAGTGCAACACTGCAAAAAGCAGCCTCCACACTACTGCACACGGTTAGATGTGGCCCTAAGAAGGACCATTGGGGTTCTTGAAGCCTAAAATACTCCTAACGCTCTCCCTATAGCATCTCCGGCACCAACAGCACTTTCCCTCCTCTATGTCAGAACAAATCTGTGGCGAGCCGCGGGAGGGGCCGATTTTTATACACGGGTGACACCTGATCTCGCCAGCCACTCACTGCAGGGGGGTGGTATAGGGCTTGAACGTCGCAGGGGGAAGTTGTAATGCCTTCCCTGTCTTTCTATTTGCCAGAAAAGCGCGCTAACGTCCCAAAGATGAAAGTGAAAGTAACTCGAACATCGCGTGGTGCTCATCTCGAGTAACGAGCATCTCGAACACGCTAATATTCGAACGAGTATCAAGCTCGGACGAGTACGTTCGCTCATCTCTAACTATAATCCCTTCTCTCCCCATGCTGTAAAAGTATATCAGGGAAACTCCGTTCCGGCAAGTTGTTGAATTGTTACTGTGCTATTTTTATAGTACGATTAACACATCATTCTAATGGCCAAGACTGAAGATAACTACTATCCCAGACATTTAACCCCTCAGATGCCACACTTAATACAACTGTCAAATTTCCAGTGACAGAAGTATTGCAGTGTATTATATGAGCGATCATGGGACTGTATGCTCAAGTCCTTCAAAAAGCTTAAAAGTGTGTTTTTTCTAAATAATATTCAAAAAAATGGAAAGAAAAAAAATCACATTTTTCACTACAGTTCTTTACTATAATAACAAAAATAAATTAAAACACTATACATAATTATCCTAGCCGCATTTTTAATGAACCATTCAATAAAATGCACTCATAATGTTGAGCATAACTATAGAAAATGGCTAGTTTTTGTTTTCATTCACTCCCTCAAAAATGCAATTAAAAATGAACCAAAAGTTCCATGTACCCCAAAGTGGCACCAATAAAAAGTAAATGAGCTGATAAATAGATGCAGAAAAATAAAGGTAATGGCTGATGAGTTTTTTCTTGAGGCTTACGCCTCCTTCACATGACTGTATGCATTTTTACGCTGGTCCCATCGTGGCCAAAAGTCATGTGAAAAGAAAAAAGCCACAATCAAGCCCCCATCTTAATTTGCGTTTTCTTTTCTATTAACACAAGTGGCTGCCACGTATTAACAAAAATATACGCTGCAGCACAGAAATCCCTAGGTCGGCAGAAATTCTTGGAATGACTTCTAATGGTTGACTAGAGCCAGCTGTAATCTTTTTCCAGTGCTGGACACAGCAAAACTCCCTCCCCCTCCTTTTTTCAGCTCCCATAGAAGTCTATGGGAGCCTCCAGTGTATCTAGTTAAAAGATAGGGCAAGACCTATCGTTTCGAGCTCCATATAAAATCGGTCCCCAATGTCCTATTGTGCCCGGCGCAATGTTTTTACATGAATAAAAATCACTCATCTGAGTAAATACATTGGAACCAATGCTTCAGAGGGTTGCAATTTTTTTAACGTGGCTAAATAAGCCCCATATATATATATCCACTCGAGTGAATAAGTCCTTAGACTGCAGTGTTTATACACAGTGATATCTAGAAGCTACAGAAGACAAACAGTACAAAGTTTTTCATGAAACCCTATTGTAAAAAAAAGAATGTCAGCCCTAAATACAAAATTAAGTGAAAAACAAAATTGCCCCCAAAGGTGTCCATAACCTTTACGTAAATCACAGATGTCTTTCTAGACTGCAGCTCAAACTGATAGTATAAAGCGAGTTTACTTACAGTGGATATATTATGAATTTACTAGATTTAGTAATGACTGGAATTATAATGATGGAATTCTTAATATTGAGATGCAGTACAGGATCTTAAGATAATTCCCTCATTTAATTATCATGTGAAATTTAGCATTTTCCGGAGTATATTATTCTTTTAACTACTATAATATATACACATAAATGTATATTAAACATTATCCATAAAGTAGGACAAGTATTCTTCTGGTATTCATCATTCTGCTATCAATAGTTTAAAATATTGTATAATACTTGAGGGAATGTAAAGCTTAGTGTGAAAAAAATGTCAACCTGGTAAATGCCCTGGTGGAATTGGACTATTCCGTGTCTAATTAGCAGAGCAAATTAATCCCTGAACACAGTTTTGCTCTTGTTAGAGGAAAGGAATCTAATTTTTATTGCCAGTAATAACACCCTATAGCAATAATGTGCTTGCTAAAGGGAGCCTCTCAGGTGCCTCACTAAGGGCAGCACAAGGTAGTGACATACATGCTGATTCCTGTGGTCTTTCACTTATGGGGTAGTGTTTGATAGATTCCGAGTACATCAATAGTGAAGCTGAAGATCGCAGTGAGAGAATGATTTCTAATAGCTTCTGTAGCGGCAGCTGTCTTCTTTTCCAAGCACCGGACGCAGGTATACTCCCTCCCCCTCCATTTTTTTTTCAGCTCCCATAAGACTCTATGGGAGCTTCCAGCGTTTTTTGGCAAAAGATAGGTCAAGATTAGAGTTGAGTGAATATACTCTTCCGAGCTTGAGACACGAACCAAAAAAAAAAAAAAAACCGGCACCCGGCGTCCCACATACAAAAATGCTTGAGTCTCCCATTGTAGTCAATGGGGTTTGTTACTCGAGTAGAGCTCTCAAATTTTACGAAAAGCTCGACTTGAATAACGAGGACCAGAGCATTTGGGTGCTCACTCATCTCTAGTCAAGATCTATCTTTTCACTCAGCAAGAAAAATTGGCGACCAAAAATAATCGCTGACTATCAATGCCATTGGTCTGCCAAAGTAGCTGCCTATTTTAGGGCGGGCTTACACGACCAGGTCAGATTCTGCATGTGGGAGGCCCATCTGGTGACCCTGCGTATGGCAATTAATTGCATTGCACATGACTAAGGAGCCACGCAGGTGGTTATGCACTGTACAGTACACGTTGCTGGTATTTCCTGCGCCGTCGCTTAGCAATGATAAGGGTACCCACAGCCCATACTCAATGTTAATTGTGTATGGGATGCAGGTTGGACACCTCCACTGACATCAATGCAGGAAGTCTGCATGGATTCCATGGTAAAATAGAACATGCTGCCAATCTTCTGCGAGCAGAATACACAATTTGTTTACGTGAGTGTGAAAGGAAATTCAAAAATGCATGCCTTTCAATGTCTGCGTTTTACCGCAGATGGTCTGCGCGGACACCAATTGTGAAATCCGCAATTCAAATCTGATTATGTGAGACCGACCTTACTGAGAGGGGGCTCACGATGGAGGTACACGTCTGTTGACATTATATGTCCTACATAAAAAAAGGGGTTGTGCTCATTAAATAATGTTTATAATTACATTTTCATCTGAATGCACTGTATATAAATGTATATTTTAGAATAGATTACCTCAGTGACTGCAAAGCTTCGCTTTCCACAGGGTACCACTTTATACCACTTATCATGAAGCATGTCCATGTAGCCACTTGATTTATACTGACTTACGAGTTCTGATATGTTTGAGCTCAAAGGAGAGTTGGGTGGAAGACCAATGCCATAACCTGAAAGACATATAGACAGAATAAATTAAAGCTCTATAACTACTTATAATATATGGTGAACCTGTTAAATGATGGCATTTTCAGGTACATTTAGCTACTGATCTTAGCCGGGATCACTGACAACATTAAGGTACATCTGAAAGGTACTTAAAAGGCTTATCGATGAAAAAAGTTAACTTCTGGCTTAGTAGTAAAATGATATTGAAAAAAATAAGGTAAAAACGAATTTCCTGGAAGAAAAAAGCACAGTTATATAAAGTCATGGGGTCAAGCACTGTCACTGAGACCAACGCCGCCTTTCTGTAGGAGATAAAGTTATGTTGAGGAAATAATAAGCAGTATAATAAATAATATAGAACAATTATATACAGTATGTTAGATATGATTGTTCCCAGCAAGGGAAACCAAGTAATCTAGATATGATACCTTTTAATGGCTAACAAAAATACATGTTACAGATGTTATAGTGAGCTTTCCAACCTCTCAGGATTCTTCCTCAGGCATAATGAAATAGATCCGAAGAGGCATATATATATATACACATACATGTGACAAGGCACAGACATGGATGTGATTAATTTGCGCTTGAAAGGATTCCAGAACAGGATGGGTAGAGAAATAAATTCGTACTTAAATAGTCACTGATACAGATGTGAAGGTTTTATGGTCCCTGAATTAGTGTTAGGGGGTCATCAGGCCAGCAGTTTTATCTTCGCGGTCATGCATGAATCCTCTTGAGGAATTTAGCCCTCTATTGAAAGTGTTACAAAGTTGTTATAAATGTATACTCCCAAATTCTTTTGTGGCTTTGTGATTTGAAATTGCCTTTAAGTATAACTTTTATGTGTTCTATGTCGTGTCCATGACTAGATTAAACTCAGACTGTCCGAAATGTTGGATGGTGCAGTTTTAATGCATGTGTTCTGGGATTGAGTAAAACTGTGAATTTTGGAATGGTGTCTAGAAATAATTACAAAAATATATAACTTTTTGATACTGATCTTGATCCCAGAATTTGTTTATTGGGAATTGTTGATGGGCATAGTCTTTTGGGAATTCAGAGAGCATCGTACCAGGTGCGGACGCTGATTACTGCCCACTGGATTCAGCCTGCCCCCCCATCTTCCCCTCCTGACAGTAGGAGATTTTGTCACAAAGATAACAAAGGGTTATATCTTTGGAAAGGAGTAAATATCAAAAGAGGCTGTTTCACTAAGCTTGAGGAAATTTGGGGAAGATGGTCTGATATATATAATGGACAGTTCTAATCAAGTGCTGGTTGCATTGAGGTATTGTAGAAAAGTTTTTGTATGAGTCTAAATATTTTTTATGTATATATTTGTAGAAATTAAGGGGTAATAGTTGTTTAAAAAATATAACAAATGAAAATGATCTGATTAAAATTGGACAGTACATGGAGTGGCGTCCGTGTGCTGTCCGACGTGCCGGACCTCTCGCATTCACTGGTTGTAGCTCGCATTCACTTGTAGTGTAATACCTTTCAATGGTTAACAAAACAAAATGATGTTACGGCAAGCTTTCAATGCTACTTAGGTTTTTATAATACAATGCATCTGAGAAGGTAGACACATAAAAAGGGCACAGACATACATTCGCATAAATATTATTTTTTGTAATATAATAAATATTGTTTCAACAAACTCAATGGTGCTAATCCGGGGTACTCAGCCATAGGTTATAATAAATATAGCCCATTTAAAATGTAAAATATATTCCTTTTTCCCAAGGTAGTAATCTGTTAACTCTGTGAATTCTCCCAGTGTAGATGGGGGGGTCCCATCTAGCAATTGCTGTGCTATTAGTTTCCTTGCAATATACAATCTTGCTATTGCTATCTGCTCTTGCTCTTTCACAGGTAAGTCACTTACATATCCATTGATACATTCTGTATGAAATCCAGGCTAACCTTGTCAGAAAGTGCATATTGTGAGTCCAATATGGGTCCAATATCTTCGTCCCACTTACTCTTAACCATATCTGGGTTTTGTGAATTTAAATGGCCTCGTAGATGACTATATAACAGCCATATTTTCCCTACTGATAAATAAGATTTGCCTATAATATCAGCCAGTGCAAAATTAGTTGTTTTTTCATTTCTGTAGAGACTAGAGATGAGCGAACGTATTCGTCCGAGCTTGATATTCGTGCGAATATTAGGGTGTTCGGGATGTTCGTTATTCGTAACGAACACCATGCGGTATTCGGGTTACTTTCACTTCCTTCCCTGAGACGTTAGCGCGCTTTTCTGGCCAATTGAAAGACAGGGAAGGCATTACAACTTCCCCCTGTGACGTTCAAGCCCTATACCACCCCCCTGCTGTGAGTGGCTGGGAAGATCAGATGTCACCCGAATATAAAAGTCGGCCCCTCCCGCGGCTCGCCTCAGATGCCTTGTGAGTTAGATGAGGGACAGTGCTGCTGGTACCGGAGCTGCTGTAGGGAGAGAAATAGCAGTTAGTGTAGGCTTCAAGAACCCCAAAGGTCCTTATTAGGGCCAGTAATACCTGTGTGTTGGCTGCTGTTAGCAGTGACTTTTTTTTTCTCAAAATCGCCTCTGCAGAGCGTTGCACCCGGCATTAGGGACAGAAGTGTTGGATAGGCAGGGAGAGTGTTAGGAGTGAGTGTAGCCTTCAAGAACCTCAACGGTCCTTTCTAGGGCCATATTTAACCGTGTGCAGTACTGTGCTGGCTGCTGTTAGCAGTGCTGCATATTTTTTTTTTTCTCAAAATCGCCTCTGCAGAGCATTGCACCCTCCATTGATACTACAGGGAAAGAATTGTGTAGGCAGGGCCACAACACAGTTATTATTCTTTGAATATACGCAGTGGGTCCTTTTGGTGTAAAAAAAGGGAAAAGAAATCTATTTGTCCTGCCTCTGTCCGTCCTAAGGGCTGTGGACACGTGTGAGCTGCGTGTACAACGTTAAAAAATCAGACGCACCCAGCTACGGTTTACTGCTGGCTTCGCCATTTGCTTTCCTTAATTGGGAAAAAAATACCTGCTCTGCCAGAGTTAATAACTCTGCTACCCTCAAGTTCTGTGACACATTAGCAGGGCCACAGCACAGTTATTAAACTTAGATTATTCATTGAATATACGCAGTGGGTCCTTTTGGTGTAAAAAAAGGGAAAAGAAATCTATTTGTCCTGCCTCTGTCCGTCCTAAGGGCTGTGGACACGTGTGAGCTGCGTGTACAACGTTAAAAAATCAGACGCACCCAGCTACGGTTTACTGCTGGCTTCGCCATTTGCTTTCCTTAATTGGGAAAAAAATACCTGCTCTGCCAGAGTTAATAACTCTGCTACCCTCAAGTTCTGTGACACATTAGCAGGGCCACAGCACAGTTATTAAACTTAGATTATTCATTCACTAGAGGCAGTGGGGCGTTTCGTTTTCAAAAAAGGGAAAAAATTATATTTGGCCTGCAGACTTGCGCCAATTTATTTCCTGCCTGTGAAATCAAATCACTGGTAATACAGCATGCTGAGGGGTAGGGGTAGGCCTAGAGGACGTGGACGCGGCCGAGGACGCGGAGGGCCAAGTCAGGGTGTGGGCACAGGCCGAACTCCTGTTCTAGGTGTATCGCAGCCGTCTGCTGCGCGATTAGTAGACAGGCACGTTTCTGGCATCCCGACAGTCATCGCACAATTCATGGGTCCACGCGGGAGACGGTTATTAGAAAATGAGCAGTGTGAGCAGGTCCTGTCGTGGATGGCAGAAAGTGCTTCGAGCAACCTATCGTCCAGCCACAGTTCTGCGCCGTCCACTGCTGCAAATCCGAATCCTCTGTCTGCTGCTCCTCCTTCCTCCCAGCCTCCTCACTCCACTACAATGACACATGCTCAGGAGCGGGAACACTCCCAGGAACTGTTCTCGGGCCCCTGCTCAGATTGGGCAGCAGTGGTTCCTCTCCCACCAGAGGAGTTTATCGTCACTGATGCCCAACCATTCGAAAGTTCCCGGGGTCCGGGGGAAGAGGCTGGGGACTTCCGCCAACTGTCTCAAGAACTTTCTGTGGGTGAGGAGGACGATGACGATGAGACACAGTTGTCTTGCAGTGAGGTAGTAGTAAGGGCAGTAAGTCCGAGGGAGCAGCGCACAGAGGATTCGGAGGAAGAGCAGCAGGACGATGAGGTGACTGACCCCACCTGGTGTGCAACGCCTACACAGGACAGGTCTTCAGAGGGGGAGGCACGGGCAGCAGCAGGGCAGGTTGCAAGAGGCAGTGCGGTGGCCAGGGGTAGAGGCAGGGGCAGACCGAATAATCCACCAACTGTTTCCCAAAGCGCCCCCTCGCGCCATGCCACCCTGCAGAGGCCGAGGTGCTCTAAGGTCTGGCAGTTTTTCACAGAGACGCCTGACGACCGACGAACAGTGGTGTGCAACCTTTGTCGCGCAAAGCTCAGCCGGGGAGCCAACACCAGCAGCCTCACCACCACCAGCATGCGCAGACATATGATGGCCAAGCACCCCACAAGGTGGGACGAAGGCCGTTCACTGCCTCTGGTTTGCACCCCTGCCTCTCCCCCTGTGCCCCAACCTGCCACTGAGATCCAACCCCCCTCTCAGGACACGGGCACTACCGCCTCATGGCCTGCACCCACACCCTCACCTCCGCTGTCCTCGGCCCCATCCACCAGTGTAGTTCAGCGCACCGTCCAGCCATCGCTTGCGCAACTGTTGGAGCGCAAGCGCAAGTACGCCGCCACGCACCCGCACGCTCAAACGTTAACCGTCCGCATAGCAAAATTCATCAGCCTTGAGATGCTGCCGTATAGGGTTGTGGAAACGGAGTCCTTCAAAAGTATCATGGAGGCGGCGGCCCCGCGCTACTCAGTTCCCAGTCGCCACTACTTTTCCCGATGTGCCGTCCCAGCCCTGCACGACCACGTCTCCCGCAACATTGTACGCGCCCTCACCAATGCGGTTAGTGGCAAGGTCCACTTAACTACGGACACGTGGACAAGCACAGGCGGGCAGGGCCACTACATCTCCCTGACGGCACATTGGGTGAATTTAGTGGAGGCTGGGACAGAGTCAGAGCCTGGGACCGCTCACGTCCTACCCACCCCCAGAATTGCGGGCCACAGCTCGGTGGTGGTATCTGCGGAGGTGTATGCTTCCTCCACTAAAGCACCCTCCTCCTCCTCCTCCTCCTCCGCAACCTCTGTCTCGCAATCAAGATGTGTTAGCAGCAGCATGTCGCCAGCAGTCGGTGTCGCGCGGTGTGGCAGCACAGCGGTGGGCAAGCGTCAGCAGGCCGTGCTGAAACTACTCAGCTTAGGAGAGAAGAGGCACACGGCCCACGAACTGCTGCAGGGTCTGACACAGCAGACCGACCGCTGGCTTGCACCGCTGAGCCTCCAACCGGGCATGGTCGTGTGTGACAACGGCCGTAACCTGGTGGCGGCTCTGCAGCTCGGCAGCCTCACGCACGTGCCATGCCTGGCCCACGTCTTTAATTTGGTGGTTCAGCGCTTTCTGAAAAGCTACCCACGCTTGTCAGACCTGCTCGTAAAGGCGCGCCGGCTCTGCGCACATTTCCGCAAGTCCCACACGGACGCTGCCACCCTGCGCACCCTGCAACATCGCTTTAAGCTGCCAGTGCACCGACTGCTGTGCGACGTGCCCACACGGTGGAACTCTACGCTCCACATGTTGGCCAGGCTCTATGAACAGCGTAGAGCTATAGTGGAATACCAACTCCAACATGGGCGGCGCAGTGGGAGTCAGCCTCCTCAATTCTTTTCAGAAGAGTGGGCCTGGTTGGCAGACATCTGCCATGTCCTTGGTAATTTTGAGGAGTCTACTCAGGTGGTGAGCGGCGATGCTGCAATCATTAGCGTCACCATTCCTCTGCTATGCATCTTGAGAAATTCCCTGCAAAGCATAAAGGCAGCTGCTTTGCGCTCGGAAACGGGGGTGGGGGAAGACAGTATGCCGCTGGATAGTCAGGGCACCCTCCTGTCTATTTCTCAGCGCGTACAGGAGGAGGAGGAGGAGCATGAGGAGGATGAGGAGGAGGGGGAAGAGACAGCTTGGCCCGCTGCTGACGGTACACCGGCTGATTGCCTGTCATCCTTTCAGCGTGTATAGCCTGAGGAGGAGGAGGATCCTGCAAGTGATCTTCCTAGTGAAGACAGCCATGTGTTGCGTACAGGTACCCTGGCACACATGGCTGACTTCATGTTAGGATGCCTTTCTCGTGACCCTCGCGTTGCACGCATTCTGGCCACAACGGATTACTGGGTGTACACACTGCTCGACCCAGGCTATAAGGAGAACCTGCCCACTCTCATTCCCGAAGAGGAAAGGGGTTCGAGAGTGTTGCTATACCACAGGACCCTTGCGGACAAGCTGATGGTAAAATTCCCAGCCGACAGCGCTAGTGGCAGAAGGCGCAGTACCGAGGGCAAGGTAGCAGGGGAGGTGCGGAGATCGAGCAGCATGTACATCCCAGGCAGTGCAACAGTCTTTAAGGGCCTGCAGAGCTTTATGGCTCCCCACCAAGACTGTGTCACCGCTCCCCAGTCAAGGCTGAGTCGGCGGGAGCACTGTAAAAGGATGGTGAGGGAGTACGTAGCCGATCGCACGACCGTCCTCCGTAACGCCTCTGCCACCTACAACTACTGGGTGTCGAAGCTGGACACGTGGCCTGAACTAGCGCTGTATGCCCTGGAGGTGCTTGCTTGTCCTGCGGCTAGCGTCTTGTCGGAGAGGGTGTTTAGTGCGGCTGGGGGAATCATCACAGATAAGCGTACCCGCCTGTCAACCGACAGTGCCGACAGGCTAACACTCATCAAGATGAACAAAGCCTGGATTTCCCCAGACTTCTCTTCTCCACCAGCGGACAGCAAGGATACGTAAGCAATACGTAGGATGCACCCGCGGATGGAAGCTACGTTCTCTCTCACCATCCAAAACGGGGACATTTCTGCTTCATCAATCTGTGTCTAATATTCCTCCTCCTCCTCCTGCTCCTCCTCCTGAAACCTCACGTAATCACGCTGAACGGGCAATTTTTCTTAGGGCCACAAGGCTCACTCAAATAATTTTTCTGAACAATTTTTAAAAGTTTCAATGCGCTTAAAAGCGTTGGAACTTTATCTTGAACCAATTTTTCGTTAAACTGGGCTGCCTCCAGGCCTAGTTACCACTTAAGCCACATTAACCAAAGCGATTAATGGGTTTCACCTGCCCTCTTGGCTGGCCATGGCCAATTTTTTGGATGTACATTAGTACTGTTGATACAGCAATTTTTGTGGGCCCTCGCCTACAGTGTAATCAAATTAATTTTTAGCCCACCTGCATTACAGCTGACGTTACCTCAGCTGTGTTGGGCAATGCAATGGGATATTTTTATGTACCGCCGGTGGCTTCCTGGCACCCACCCATGCTGTGGGTCCACAGGGAGTTGTAAATGCATCTGTTTCCACTTGTTAAGAACCCCAGTCTGACTGGGGCATGCAGTGTGGGCCGAAGCCCACCTGCATTAAGCACGACATTACTACCTCAGCTGTGTTGGGCAATGCAATGGGATATTTTTATGTACCGCCGGTGGGTTCCAGGGAGCCACCCATGCTGTCGGTCCACAGGGACTTCACAATAGGGGGTTGTACCTGCCTGTGTCTATGAATTAAAAAGCCCGGTCTGACTGGGGCATGCAGACACCTTGACAGAATGAATAGTGTGTGGCACATAGGTTCCCCATTGCTATGCCCACGTGTGCAGCTCCTGATGGCGGTGGCACAGGATTATATTTCTCATTGCTTCTGTACAGCATTGTGGGCTATCGCCCCGCCCCTTTTAAAGAGGGTCGCTGCCTAGCCGTGCCAACCCTGTGCAGTGTGTGCCTGCGGTTCCTCCTCATGGCAGACGCACTTATAAATAGACATGAGTGTGGCGTGGCATGAGGGCAGCTGAAGGCTGCGCAGGGACAACTTGGTGTGCACTGTGGACACTGGGTCGTGCGGGGGGGTTGGTCAGCATGTAACCCAGGAGAAGTGGCAGCGGAGTGTCATGCAGGCAGTGATTGTGCTTTGTTGGAGGTAGTGTGGTGCTTAGCTAAGGTATGCATTGCTAATGAGGGCTTTTCAGAAGTAAAAGTTGTTGGGAGGGGTGGGGGCCCACTCTTGCCGGTATTGTGGCTTAATAGTGGGACCTGGGAACTTGAGATGCAGCCCAACATGTAGCCCCACGCCTGCCCTATCCGTTGCTGTGTCGTTCCCATCACTTTCTTGAATTGCCCAGATTTTCACACATGAAAACCTTAGCGAGCATCGGCGAAATACAAAAATGCTCCGGTCGCCCATTGACTTCAATGGGGTTCGTTATTCGAAACGAACCCTCGAACATCGCGGGAAGTTCGTTTCGAATAACGAACACCCGAGCATTTTGGTGTTCGCTCATCTTTAGTAGAGACCAATTCTGCCTGATTTGCATGTCACAATTGTAAGTATTTATAGAATTCTGCCTGTGATAGAGCATGGTTAGTTTATAATTGATCAAATGATTTTATTACTACGCCTGATAATAATTCTGAGACACATCTAACACCTATTAGAAACAATAGTAATTATGGCTTCCTTCATAGATGGGAGTGACCCACATCTACGTTCAGCCTCACTAAATACCTCTAGTAAGTGTGGGAATGGCATTTCTCCAAATTTCTTATACAATATATATCTCTGCAGGCAAACCATCAATACTCGATGCTTTATTGTTTTGTAGGGAGGCCACCAACTCCTGTAATTCCTCCAAACTCACCGGAGCATCAATATAATAGACAGGTATTGTGTAATTGGTGCCCATGTTTTTTGTAGTCTGGAGGAGTGCAGGGAGGCATAGAAGGAAAACACTGTCTCCCTAATTGGGTTTGTATCGATAATCATAGATCCCTGACTATTTCTCAGGCCTGTGATTTAGGTAGAGCTTTTCGGTGCTTTGGCTAAAATAGCTAGCATATGGCCAGTGTTTTCTCCCTCTTCATAATAAGTTTGCTTCTTAAAGCTTAATTTATTGTCTGTAGTTTCTAGTGTGCAGTTATATACCATCTCTTGGGCCTCCTTCCAGTTAGCTAATGTTACAAGCATACTGTTATTTACGAATATGGATTCTATTTCAGCTGATCTTTTTTGAAGTACTAGACCCATTATACTCCGTTTCTGCTTACTCTGCATAATATTTGCAATGAGGATGCCTCCAAGATAAGCTTTTTTAGCCTCCCATTCTGTAAATATATCTGTCATATAGCTATTCAATATAAAATATTCATCTAGTAGGCTAATCCACTACAACTAGCCAAAATGCGTTCAACCTCCATGTTGGGCACACGAGGTTCCTTCCTTTAGCATGCTGTACAACAACGAGCATTGGAAAATGATCAGAAATCACTCCGAGCAAGTAGTTTACCGACAGTACACTATTATATAGCAGGGAATTAACCACTGCTAGATGAAGGCGTGATAATGAGTGGTATGTCCTTGAGTGACAGGAATAGTATTTAATATCTGGATTTTCAGACTGCCATAAATCCAAGAGGAGCGTCTCTTGTAAGAGATGTCCTAACGAGGTCAAACTATCTTCATCAATAGTTCCCTCTGTTTGTACCCTATAACAGAATTAAAATCCAGCACTATCAGAACATCTGTTGCATAATCCCACCCCTGTAAGGAGGTGGGATATATAATGAAATGAGGAGGCAAGTGTAGTTGTATAATTTACAATGTAGACAGACAAAGTGCCACAAAGAAACACTGAAATGGGATTGAGTAATGTATCAGTATACTAACCTTCCTCGAGTAGTTCATATGCAATGAGTGAAAGGTATTTCCCATCACTGCACTCTAACAGTATGGATGTTCTCTTTGGATATATATGTCTCCTGTAAACCAAGTACAAGGGGCTGGTATTGCTGCATTGACTGAAACACTACCAGGTGTTTAGCAGGGCCACTCATACCACGCACGTTCCATTAAGCAACTGAGGATTTCGCAGCCATTTAAAAAGAAACGGGAGGTACTAGAATACATAATATCTACCTAACCAATCCTACAGACAAGCAGTCTGCAGTATACCACAGAGCAGTTAGACTGTGGAACTCCCTGCCGGAGGACGTAGTGATGGCAAAATCCATAGAGGAGTTTAAAAGGGGACTTGATGTCTTTCTGGAGAGGAAGGATATTATAGGTTATAAATCCTAGATTAATAGTTAATCCGGGTATACAGGCAGGTAGTAACTATTAGGGGTTGATCCAGGGAACAGTCTGATTGCCATTAGGGAGCCGGGAAGGAACTTTTTCCCCAAAAGGGCTAATTGGCTTCTGCTCTTGGGGTTTTTTCCTGTGGACTAACAAAACAGGAGGCTAACAGGCTGGACTAGATGGACATTGTCTTCATTCAGCCTTACTAACTATGTTACTATGTGTGACCTGTTAAATTTAACCAAGAACAAATATTTTTTAAAACAGAACTTAGAGACCTGAGAAGGCCCTATCAGGTCAGGGCACCAGTCTTCCTTAAATCGTAGAATATCAAGCGAATGAACCAAAAAAAACAAACATTTTAACCATTTGTAGCTTTCTACTGCTCCTCTACGCATCCTGAGTGCCTTACTTTGAGTTTCCAAGTTTTGTTGCCAATAAGTCAGTTGCCATCAAGTATTGCTGGTCTACAAGGTGAACGTGGTCCATTGTATAATTGGCTTTCATTTTGGTTTAACCAATTAGCAACTTAGCAACCTCTGAGAAAAATTATATTTTTGCACCACTCAGAATTATGTTGTTTTGTTCTCGAGCGTTGTGTAGGATTATATGGAGGAGCCCTTGGTGGGGGTGGTTGGGATGGGACACAGTGTTTTCTTTCCACCGTAAACATTGGTGTCTGAGAATTTTTACCAAATAAATTAATTAGCCAGAATTGCAAGTAGTCAAAAGGGTTAATACCTTCTACTTTCTCAGGGACACCAACCACATGGATATTATTATGTCTTGACCAATTTTTAAGGTCATCAATTTTGCTCAGCAAATTAGCAACAGTATCTGATCCTTCCTTCACTCATCCTTCCCTCCACAGCGGTCATTCGCAGTGGAGGGAAGCTCTGATGCTTTTTTTATTGTCTGAGATTTTTCTTTTTTCCATAATACAGTTGTAATGTACTTAATGTATTATTACCCTTCAGTGTGGGCTCTGCTTTCAGTGTTCCATTTACTAGCATCCCCATCAGACTCTCAGCTTGTGGCATCACTCCCCATGCCATAATGGTGGTGTCCTGTATGTGAATACCGCTGCTCTTCTACATGGATTTCTGCCATGAAGTCTCCAGTCGTGGCTGCTCTCCGGTGGTAGTGTGCCAGTGTCCTCTGTACTTTCACCACCGCTGGCCTTTCCCAGCCTGTGGTGCTCTTTGTGGCATGTCATCTTGCCCTGGAGCGACAGTGGAGCTCTTCTAGCTCCTGCAGGGTGAGTTGACAGGGATATATGCTGTATAGCGAGACACTATCCACCAACATGTTTTAAAAATGCGTTGCATAAAAACAATGGATCAAACTATGGGGATTTGAGGGGGCTGAAAACTGTAGCCCACAGACATTGAGCTATGGGACCCCAATGAAAGGATCTACAACACCATGCAAAATCTTAGTTCACATATTACATAAATTCAATTGGTTAAAAAAATAAGCCGCAAACAGGTTAAATAAAGCTTCCTTTGTCCTGTGCACACTATCGTCTTGGCGTTGCTTATTTTTTGTCTACCGTAAATATGTACATTAATGTACCTAATGGCTAAAGGTTATTGTATTGCAATTCTATGTACATTTCCATTTCCACTGCACATCAGTGTTTAACCCTGGACATTATTATGTGAAATGTTTACAGTAAATTCCCTGTAATGCTTGTAAAGCTGTCTTTCTTTGTCACTGGAAAGGTCTTCAGTAGGTAAAGAATGAATAGAAATTTAGCACATTTAAGGTAAATTATAGTTATTTTCACCTTCTGTATAAATTGCAAGGAATTATTCAGGAAAATCGCTTTTGTCCTTAAATATATTTCAGTGGGTGCCCTTTAAGCCCACTCATCATCAGGTGTAGAAAATTGAGGGCTTTCTGAATACTGCTTTAGTACAGAGTCACAATACAGTCTAACAATCATTTCTGGGACCCAGCTTCTCACCTCATCCATTCTTAGATAATAGAAGCTGTTTTCAAAATTAATGTTATAACTTATTGCTAGCACAGTGCATGCGGTATATACATATAGTGTTGTAGTATAACATACAGGTATTAGTGGCTGTTCTTGACTGTCAGCAGCTGAAATCTAGCTTAGCTCTCTGGCCCCAATATAAAGTCTGTAACAGGTTCTCACCTGCCATATGTCATTTATAATACTCATTTCTTATTATGTGGCACAGGGACCGGGACCCCTTAGGCATCAGGGTCCACAGATGCAACTGTTACCTGTGTACGTCATATAACTATGCCCCTGGTAGGTGGTCTATTATAGTGTTAGGGATATTTAGCAGTACACCTTGAAAATATATGTGGAGAATACCTTGAAGGTATTAAGTGATGTGGGATGTTTGAAATTAGCCTGCAAACTAACATTGGCCATACACTTTAAATAGCTGCTGGCCAAATGTATCTATATCCCCTTAGGAGGGTTTTCCCACTAATAATATGTATCTCCTATTTAGAATAGACGGGATTGCTGAGAGTCCGAATGTCTGAAGTGCAAAGATATCCCTCTATCTTGTAGAAGTGAATGGAGTGATGATTACACATGCGCACCACTTCTTCATTCACATGGGGGATTTGGTGTGCATGGATGTTGGGATAACTGGGAGTCCCATCAGTCAGACCCCCAGTACTGTGGATAGGAAATATATATCATTAGTTGGAAAATCCCCTTTAAGGAATGATTTATTTTTTTATGGGTAGAAAAACATTTTAACTACTTCCTGTGATTACTATTTTTTCACTTCTTTGTAGTCATTTTTTCATTCCCACCTTTGTAGTTTTTTATTTTCAAGGCGGAATAGGTAATCTGGCATCACGAGGCACAGGATTTATTGCAGAAGGTAAACAGAATTTTATTTTTTCTGTTTACTGGAGAAACCTTTGGTATTTGTCATGCAGAAGTATAAGTCAGTATGGCAGTCTCTTTGTTCTCGCCATACCATCGGAATGGCGACTGGCATTCTACTTTTGACTTCCAACCACTGTGTGAGATGAGCGTTACATGACACGCAGATGATGTGCGGTGCCACTTCCTATCTTGGTCACCAAGTTTTATTCCGAAATACTTGGGATAGGCTCACTTTACCAAGAATGCTACTTTCCTTTGCTGTTTTTGTTGTGAACTGTCCACCGACATAGCAGAAATTGTCTGGGTTGTTCAGACATCCGCACCGCTCAGCCGTATTGTTATAAAATTTTGAAAAATACTCCCAGTCTAACCAAAGTCCTGTAAAAAGACTTACTGGTGGATGATTCGCAGCATTTCTGCCACGTGAAAACATACCCTATATGTTACATAAACATACCCATAGGCCTCGCTCAGATGAGTATTTTTTCAGCGCACGAATAGGCGCGCAAAAAGATTGCGTATATTAGAACCAATGATTTCCTATGCAAGAGTTCACATGTACGTTTTTTAGAGGTGCAAAATACTTGCACCCGCCAAAGATAGGACATGCTAGTGCGACTCGCATCTAAGGTCCATGGTGCGCGCAAAGATAGGACCAGTCCTATCTTTGGAGTGTGCTTTCCATAGAGTCCCATGGGAGCTGGAAAACACACACCATGCACCTCCAATCGTGTAAACGGGCTACTTCAAATAGCTGGAATTCACCCGGTCACAGGATTTTTTCCACACCCGAGGGGCTATCTTCTTGTGCGCCTATTTGTACACAGAAAAAACGCCTGTCTGACTGAGGCCTTATAGTGTTCAGTCAGCACACAGTGTGTAACAGCGATTATGAAATAGTTGCACAATCACTTTTGTAGTTTTTTTTATTAAGCAAGGTTAATGGCAAGCCTACTGGATTAATTGCATAGGAATATTTAAAAAAAATAAAGAACAATGGCGATTGGATTACCTTATTCCCCATAAATGGAAACCCTTACGTGGCCAAAAAAAAATGGAATGGGTATGAACTATATCATGAGAGGAGGCTATTTGATGCAGTTTCCTTTCTATGGAGGGTGGAAGACAAAAATATTATTGGAGATTTTGAGATCTTGATGTCCAAAAAGGAGATTGCTTTTTCTTGTATTTCTGATATAATCTTTAGATTAATATCATCGATGTTCAAAGTTTTAACAAACTCATTAAAACATTCAACAGTTCATGTCCAAAGTATCAAGACGTCACCTATATATCTGACCCATAATAGGATCTTATCCACCCAACCTACATTTGTGTCCAAGAAGATTATTTGTTCCTCCCACTAGCCCAGGAACAAGTTGGCGTACGATGCGGCACAGTTTCTATTTCATTGTTGTTATCATGCTTGAGAAAGGCCGATATAACGGCCGAAACGCGTCGCAATAAAAAGGAATTACTATATATACCTTCTGAATTCTGCCTGCTACCTTGGATTCAGGGGTGCTTAACCACTAGCACCCCTGCGAAGTAAGTAAACATCCACATCATATACACCTCGTTTGCACTACCTTGCATCATCTGCCATTTTCCAAAGCACCGGAGCGCTGGTTAATTTTCTGTTTTTCACATTGTTGTTATCATAGGACAGATCACGTGTCGGGTTAGCTTTTAGGCTGGTCAATGGACGTATCCGCGTCATTCCATCACGTGAATGTGTCATCGCATTGCAGTGCCCAGCGTGTGAGACTGGTAAGGCACTGGCTCCACCTTCTACTGGTCACCTGACTTTCTGTTCTTAGGTAACAGGGATATACGGAAGGTCGGGTTACTAAGCCTTGCATGATTTTGTGACGGTATGTTTGATTTTATCATTAGTAAGGGGATGATTGTATGTCTCTACCTTCCATTTTATCCATGGGGGGGAAATGGATGGTGTGAGTACACTTAGTCATAGGGGCCTTAGTTTTGATCTTTTTATAGCCTTTAATTAAGGGATTGAGGTAAACAACCCTCCCCCTTGTCGGTTGGAGAGCATACCTTATTTTTGTATGGTGGAACCACTATTGACTGTGGGGAGGGACAAGGTCCATCTGGGTTTTTTAAGGAAGCACTGAATCAATGTCAGGTCATATGCCGTCAGTCTACCTTAAAGGCTGGATGTTTTGCTGGGTCTCCCATTTGTTATTTTGATGCTCCACACCACAATCTGCAGGCTATTGGGCTATAATGAGAAAGTATTTTTCAGCAATAGAATAAAGGAGAGCACTCAGATCAAACCGATAGGGCAGATGAGGTAGCTGGTCGTGCACAAGCTACATATTTCACCTCTAATAGTTTCACTTGAAAGATTGGGTATTGGCCCAAACACAGCAGTAGTACTATCATGCTTCGGGCCTGTTTCGCTGCTTCTGGACCAGGGCAGCTTGCTATTAAATGACTGAATGAATAATACCAGTAAATTCTAAAGGAAAATGTCAGGACATATGTCTGTGAGCTACATCTCAAGGGAATGCTCGTCCTGCAACAAGACAAGAAACCAAAGCACACAAGTTGAAGCTATTTTGTAGGGAGGAATGGGCTAAAATTCCTCCAAGCCAAAGTATGGGACGAATAAACAATTACTGCATTTAGATGCAGTTATTGTTGCCCAACGTGGTCACATCAAATACTGAAAGCAAAAGTTCACATACTTCTGCCACACACAGACATGTGATATTGGATCATTTTTCTTAAAGAAATGACCAAGTCTAACCTTTTTGACTCATTTGTTTAGTTTGGTTCTCTATCTACTTTTAGGACTTGTGAGGAAATCTGATGACGTTTTAGTTCAAATGTAAGCAGAAATATGGAAAACCTTGAAGAGTTCACAAACTTTCAATCACCACTGTTAATGGTATGCTGTAAGCTCTGAAGATCTTTTTAGTGGCAGAAATAGGCATTCAGAAGTTTATCATTTAATTCTGTCTATGCATGGGATTTGGAATAAAAAAAAATAGGGTTCCAACAGTTGTGAATTATTAAAAAATAAATTGGCACAGAATTCTTCAACTATTGTGTACAAAAAAATAGTGTTCAAGAGTAAATATTCAGCCTAAGGTTTGGTTTACTTCATAGACAGTCTTCTGGATGTATCAAGATTAGAGATGAGCGAACGTGTTCTTAACGAACACTTACGCACCCGGACACCGGCTTTACCGAGGACTTCAGTGTCCGCGCGTAAAGATTCGGGGGGCGCCGGGGGGCGGGGAGAGGCGCGGCGGCGCGGGCGGCAGCAGCGGGGAACAGGGGGGAGCCTTCTCTCTCTCCCTCTCCCCCCCACTCCCCGCCGCACCCCCCCGCGCTGCCACGGCGACCCCCGAACTTTTTTCGCCCGAGCACGGAATTGCTCGCAAAGTTCGGTGTTCGGGCGAAAAGGGGCGGAGCCGAACACGTTCGCTCATCTCTAATCAAGATGTATCTTCCTAATACTGTAAATATATTTAATGACATTATAGATGGCTTTTGGTTTTTATTATGGATAGAGTGTAGATCTAGAGTGTCAAACTTCCACTTGTACAGTTTAGACTTGACAAAGACCCCGAGAGGTTGAAACGTTGTCTTTTTGCGTACATGGAACAATAAAGATTTGATAAATATTTTATCTCACCGTTTATGCTGCCACTTTTTTTATGGACTTTGATGATTCTATTGAGCTGTGGGTTTATAGCTCTTTGGGTGGCTCTGCATCTTTTTTTTACCTTCCCTTGTTGGGTATTAACTTTTGTCTGAGTGCTACTGCATTATTTTTCTTACCTTAGTCTTCTGGATGTATCAGGATACATCTTCCTAATACTGTAAATATATTTAATGACATTATAGATGGCTTATGGTTTTTATTATAGGCAGAGTGTAGATCTAGAGTGCCAAGCCTCCACTTGTACAGTTATAGCTCTGTTCACATCTGCATCAGGGCTCCTTTCAGAGCCTCTGCCGCATATCTATCCCAAAATCACAGGCAAAAACAGTGGCAAATTCTGTACTATTTCCACCAGGATAATGCTGGGTGACATGCTGCAAGCTGGAAGGACCCCTTTATAGTCAATGGGATCTGTGTAGCCCCCTTCATGTCTGACATGTGCCAGATCCAGCACTTCCAGTTTTTCTGTTATTCAGACAAAGAAACAAAAGCTAAACAATGGAAAAAATAATGGTGATCTGAATGAGGCCTATTATGTTAGTGTAGAGACTAGGGATGAGCGAGCATACTCGCTAAGGCAAAATACTCGAGCGAGTATTGCCTTTTTCGAGTACATGCCCGCTCGTCTCAAAAGAGTCCGGGCGCTCTCCCCTCCGCTCCTCCCTGCTCACTCTCGCAACTCACCGCTCCCCCAACCAGCACCCGAATCTTTTGGGACGAGCGGGCGTGTACTCGAAAAAGGCAATACTCGCTCGAGTATTTTGCCTTAGTGAGTACACTTGCTCATCTCTAGTAGAGACCCATGTGAATGAGGTCACTGTGATGTGTAAGAGGAATACATACACACTTCTCATATTTATTAAAATTAATAAAATGCTAATACTATAATATTAACTTACAGAATTAATCTTAATGCTATATACCAGCCCTGGGCAAATGCCAGCTAGATGTAGAAATCAACAGTGAGACCTCCACCAACCAGCAATTTACACCCTATCCTGTGGATAGGGGGTAACTTGCAATTCTGGAATAACCTCTTTAAATCTCATTTGCCACTTTTCTCTCGAAGTCTCCAGCTTACCCAGATCCATTTGCAACCGTATACTTGTGTTACTATACATAGTTTAGATTAATCAGGGTACACTAATTTGATATTTTACTGTTCAATCCCTCTACAAGGTTATTAAAAAATATATTAAAGAGTATCAGGCCAAATACTGCCCCCAGTTGTACCCCTCTAGTAGTGGTAACTCAATCATGAATTTAGCATTAATAACCACTCTCTGCTGTCTATCACTGAGCTAGTTCTTAATCACTTACACACACTCCCCCCAGGACCAAATTTTCTCATTTTATATACCAACCTTTTATGTGACAACATCAGATACTTTAACGACACTTCCTGATCCTCTCTATTATATTACTTAATTCCATGATAATCCGGGTTTGTTTATTATCCGTGAACCTGGGGACTTGCTACATTAAACTTTTTTAGGCAGTGCCATACCTCTCCCTGGGTTAGACAGGCAACATGTAATGGAGAGTCTATTTTATCACTCTGCATTTCACCTTACATTTCATTTTCTTATGTGAGAGGAGGAAAAAAGTTCTTACATTTTTTATCTCCCTATAACCCTGTACAATTCCTCCATCATTACTTTTTAAAGGGCCAACGCTTTCTGCCTTAACCTTTTTACTATTTATATATTTTAAGAACCTTTTACTCTCTTTCGCAATGAGTCTCGGTCTCCAACTTTAAGGCTTTTATCTGTTAAAGCTTTTTAGTGCTCTTTCACTGCCTTCTTGTTTTAGCAGTATAAATGCTTTCTTTTTGTAATTTATTGACACGTTTACATTTTTATTTATCTGCATTGTTTTTCTCCTGTTCCTAACCGTTCTTTTCCTGTAGGGTATGTAGCATTCACAGTGAGTATTTAAGATGCTTCTAAAAATATCCCATATATTGTCTGTATTCCTATATTTAAGAAATCTGTCCTAGTTAATAAGGTTAAGGGCATCTCTAAGCTTATCAAACTTTGCTTCCTGAAGATCTATGTTTTTTGCGGTTCCTCGGTAAAATGTACTATTAAAAGAAAAGTGGAATTTTTTTTTAGATTATTTTCACTACTTCCTAAGTGTTTCTATTCTAGTACCTGATATTTTGGAATGGTACAAAAATTGTTGCTGCACAAGATATTTTTAAACTTCCACATATCTATCTATGCCAATAATTAACACTGTGTTTTACTTTCTATATTTGATTTATTTACAAAAAAGAAACTATTTGAGATCCTATGTAGACCCAAGAATTTCGGTAACATTTCTTGTAGCTATATAGTATACCACCGTGTGTTTTTGCAGTATTTGTTACGTATGTTGTAAGATAATGTAACTGAAGAGATATGAAAGTGGCTACAGAAATCAATGTTCATCATGTTTTTAATATCAGTATTCTGCTAATTGCAATATACAAGGAATGTTTTGAAATTACAGGTACCAGTCTATTAGAGATGAGCGAGTATGCTCAGTTAGGGAAATTACTCGAGCGAGCATCGGCATTTTCGAGTAACTGCCTGCTCATCGGAAAAGATTCGGGGGGGGAGGGGGCAGCAGGGGTGAGTGGGGGGTTGCGGGGGAAGGAGCAGGGGGGAGTCAGGGGAGAGAGAGGGATCTCAACCGCCACCCCCAAATCTTTTCGGACGAGCAGGCAGTTACTCAAAAATGCCGATGCTCGTTCGAGTAATTTCCCTTACCGAGCATGCTCGCTCATCTCTACAGTCTATGCATCCAGCTGCTATTAGCCTATGGCAAAATGAGTACAAAATTCTGCAATAAACTTTATATTAAAGCCATTTTGTAACAGGTCACATGTTATGCAAAGGGTAAACAATGATACAGTAGCCGCCGGTTCTGGTATTTAGTAGATCCCCCTCTAGCGTTTAGAGAACAAGATTTTGCATGTACTCTTGATTAAATTGATGATGCTACACACATTAATGCATCCTGAAGTTCCCTTGATGTGGATGGCTTCTTCTCCATAACAGTGGTGCCTAACTTGTTCCAACAATTTTTTATAGGGTTAAGATCTGAACTGCTTCTAGGCCAGATTACAACTTCAATAAAGTTTTCCCTTAGCCAGTTTTTCACCTGGTAAAACAATATTATATTACAATAGATAGGTTTACTATAACACTACTTTAAATACAGATACTAGTGAACAATTACGCAATAAATTACCCATTTGGCTCTATAACATCATGCAGATTCATCTTGAAAGATGCAGTTGCTGGTAGCACCAAAGTGGTTTCTAATAGTGGGAAGTAATTTCCTCTATAGAAGGGTTTTATATGCCTCAGCATTTACAGAACCTTTCATTAAGTCCAGGCGTCCAAATCCTTTATCGAAAATGCATCCTCATACCATCTGATACTGGATGCTTAACATTAGAAAGGACATGAACTTCGTCTCCTCTTCGGGGCCAAACAGTTGAATTCCCATGTGATCCATGCAGGTTAAACTCGATTTTGTCTGAGAAAATTACCCATTTCCTCTGTTCTTCAATCTGGCAGCACGGTCTTTTGCCAATTTAAGCCAAGCAGCTTTCATTTTCTATACACCTACAAATAAATACACTCCAACACAAGAGTAAAACTATACATACTTTATCATGAAAACTCATAAAATACATAAAAGATGGCACGGAAACTGATTTGAAACCACATCACAGGTATAATTAATCACAAAACATGATAAAAAAAAGTACTATATCAGTAACTGAATAGAAAAGTGCAAGTGCAATAAAGATCCAGCAACTTGACAGGAGAACTACCTCATAAATGACATGTAATGACATATAGGAGAATAAAGACCCAGATGACAGCTGCGCCCCATTGTACTCTTCGCACTGGCTTTATCATGGGCCCTTGATATTCACTCCAGTGTTGGAGCGTATTAATTTGTAGGTGTATATTATTGTTTTTTTGATACAGTCTAGTTGATATACTTGTGTTTGCTCTAGTATATTTATAGGTTGCACATAGCTTTCATTTTCTGCATCAAGAGAGGTTTCTTTCTCAGACAACGTGCGAGCGGGCCACTGAAATTCAAAAATCTACTGACAGTTTCTGTGCTCACATAGGACAGTCATAGGAATTTCTGCAAAAATCTTCTTCATTTGAGTTGGTAAATATATTACATCGTTATTTGTAGGCTTAAATTAGGGATGGGGCAGAAATTTAGAAATGGCATAATGAAAAGTTTTGTATCTCATCTGTATTCTGGACCCATCCTTGAATTAGTCTTACAAATATTGAGGCAAAATACTGGCCAAACACTGCCATTTGAATGGGCTTTAAGGCCCATTTCACAACTGTGACTTTAGTATGCTTCTATACCCATTAAATTAGGACAGATTATTTTGTACCTAAACCGACAAAAAGAATCATCAATCACCCACTTCTGTGTTTGCAGTTTGAGCAAGCCATATGTTAGGAAATCTACTATTCAAGGGATGAATTGAAATACAAAGGAGATGTATATGTTTTATGGTATCTTTCATAGATAACGTAGAAAAAAACTGTCAAGAAATCACATCTTGAGCTTTGAGGTTTTGACATGTTTACATGCATAGATATATATGCGTCTATATGGACATGAATAAAATATTTCCGTATGGCATTCCAGTTCTTCTTATTTCTCAGTGTTTACAATTTAAGAAGACTCTATCTATCTATCTATCTATCTATCTATCTATCTATCTATCTATCTATCTATCTATCTAACTATCTCATATCTATCTCCTATCTATCTATCCATCCATTATCTATCTACCTATCTATCTATCTATCTATCTATCTATCTAACTATCTCATATCTATCTATCTATCTATCTATCTATCTCATATCTATCTATCTAGTTATCTATGTATCTAGTTATCTATCTATCTATCTTATATTTATCTCATATCTATCTATCTCATATCTCTCTCTTTATAAGTCTATCTATCTAGTTATCTCTCTATCTAGTTATCTATCTATCTCATATTTGTCTGTCTATCTTATATTTAGCTACTATTTTTAATTGTCATAGTTCTAATCATCTAAGTTAGTTATAGACTACAAATGTTGTGCTCATTTTACAGGTAGCCTCCTGTAAATAGTATGGAATATTTTTTCTTTATCTTCAATATATAATGCATGCAATACAATATTTTATCCGGAAGAATGTAAAGAGTTCGTATATATCTTTTATGCTCAGCCTCTCTTCCACCCCCTCTTTCTCTCTGTTATTTATGCGTCACTAACATTGTAATATGAAAACTGCCTTAGTTCTAACTTGGTTCATATACTGCGAGACAATTGGCATCTTAAATAAAGCAGTGACTCCTAGGGTATATTCAAACGTAGCGGTCATGTCCTATTCTTTTTTCCATGACTAGGACAAAACTTATACACAATCAATACAATGAAAGCAGACACAGATAAGTCACTTCATAAGTAAATTATATTAGTCAATGTTAATACAATTTTCACAAATTATAAAGAAAGTAGAGGTAAAAAAAAATGACAAGTATACAGTATGCGGTGCGCAGAGGGTATTGTGAAAAAAACACTGCGCCTGAATCTTGGGGAAAGGTACTCTAGGAAACAAAAAATAATCACCTTGTGCACCACTAGAAGAAGTGGCGTACATAGAAGAGAAGGGGCCCTAGAGCAAAAGATAAAAATGGGCCCCTTGTTAAGGTGCTGGATTTTGACACCCAGAACAGAAGGGTCTGGTGTTTATTTTCCCCTTCATTCTTTTTCTATGATCTCCTTTAGATATTTCACAATCACCTTGTTTTTTAGTAAATTGTTTCCTCTTTAGAAGGCAGTCCTGTACTGGAAAAGGAAGTGAGACCAAATATCACTAGGCTTACTCTCGCCATGGCCTCAAAGCCACCACTTGGTTTGCCCCTATGGTACGTAAACCCTTACCTAGAAGTAAAAAATATTAGCTCTTCATCTATGTCAGCTGTAACAAAGATGCAAAGAATTCTAGCTCATTTCCTTTGTGCAACATACTGTATTTGGGTTATTTAGTAAATAACCCCTGAATGCTATGCAAAGTTACTTAGCCATAAAAGTATGCAAGTCATTCTGGGAATAAATGAAAGTATTTAGAAAACAGCCTGTTAATTTCACATACTAATTTAGCAATTTTTCGCGTTAAAGTGACCTTTAATGATTGGCTTTTAAAATTCTGAAGATTTGTTTAGGTTGTTATGCAAATTAGACAAACCATTTGCTATTTATAGAATATATTGTGAAGCAGCTATTAAATGCAAATACAAATGGAACAGATGACTCACTTATTCTAGGATAAACTGAATATATGACATCAGACAGATGTATTGTTTTTTTCATTTGATGTAAGCTCATGAGCATTCAATTACTACAATCACTAATAGGCTATATTATTGATATTATTGATGTTACCTGGCACTCTCTGCATTCAAAAACCTTGACACATATTGGTCCATGTTGAGATCATGCACTTTCAGCAGATACGTTCTTTGTACATTTTAATGTGAATCTACTCTTTAGACCAATTTCAGACAAGCATATTGTAACATGTCCGTAATACAGATCCATACTATGGATGTGATTGTTCTCAGCAAGAGAATCCAAGTAATCTTGTAGATATGATACCTTTTAATGGCTAACAAAAATACATGATGTTATAGCGAGCTTCAGAACCAACGCAGGTTTCTTCTTCAGATTTAAATGAAATAGATCCAAAGAGGCATGCATATTTATACACACCTATGACACACATGCAAGGCACAGACATGGATGTGATTGGTTTGCACTTCAAGAAATACTGCAACAGAAACAAACATTTGCAACTAGACACTGATAAGGGAGTGAAAGTTTATGGTCCCTGAATTACTGTTGGGGGGGTCACCAGGCCAAAAGTGTTATTTGTGTTATACAATTCTCATACCTCCCATTCACACATAAATCCTCATGAATAATTTAGCCCTCTATTGAATGTGTCAAAAGTTGTTATAAATTTATATTCCCAAATTCTTCTATGGCTTTGTGACTTGAAACCACCCCTTAATATCATAACTCTTATATACTCACATGACATAGGATATATGAGAGTTATAATATTGAAGGGTGGTTTCAAATCACAAAGTATGATAGTATTAGTCACAATGTGGTGGTGATCATGGTGTGGCGATATATTTTGGCCCTTATATAGTACTGCTTTTGATAATTTTGGTCACAGTACAATGGGATTTGTTCAGTGACAGTATGAAGGTAATTATATGGGCCATGATGTTTACAGTGATACTGTGTGTGTGTATGGTTTATTTTTCTTCACTACAAAATAAAAAAAGTGTTAGTTTTTTTTTTAAACTGTCAATTTTTTAAATAAACTTTATTAACATTTATTCTGTTATTTATTTGCACCCATTAGAGATGTTACAATATGATATTTGGTATATTCAGCGCACGTCTAAAATAACTAAGCAATCTTGCTTAAGTCACCACCTAATAGGCATACAGCTATGACATGCCTGGGGGCCTTTCCTAAGCCTCTGGCTGCCATGGTTACCCATTGGCATTTGTGGTGGGCCAATGAAGACAGAGGGAAGCCCCCCTCTCTCTGTCTAATCACCTAGATAGCATGTTTTTTCCATCACCATGCCCAATTGCGTTCCATTGAGTTAGAGGGAGTGAGCGTATGGCTCTTGCCGTGGTGAAGTCACCATGCACAGTCGATAGGCATGATGACGTCGTCATGCCCGGTATCATGGTCATGTGACTGTCTGAAGCTTTATTAATACAAACAAACGGGTATCTGTAGGGCTGTGTGTGTGTTTGTGTATATAGATAGATAGTGATTAACCCCTTGAGTGGCACGCCCGGAAATTTTCCGGGACGAGCTCCACTGCTCATAGCGACATAGCCCGGAAGATTTCCGGGCTATGTATCACTATGGGAGCTGCAGAGCACAATGCCACAAGCTGTGACAGTGCGCTCTGCCTGCACAGTCCCACAGAGAACAAAGCAAGGGCTTTGAAAAACCAGCAGAAGATATTGCCGGCATATCGGCAATGTCCTGCTTTGTTTACAGGTTGCCATAGAGACCATCGGCTTGTCAGAAGCAAGCCGATGGTCTCTGTGGCAGGGAGAGCTGGTTGTCAGCTGTCAGAGGACAGCTAGGTACTAGCTCTTACAGCAGAGATCAGAGAAAACCTCCGATCTCTGCTGTGTTAACCCTTTACATGCTGCAGTCTATGTGACTGCAGCATGTAAAGGGCTGTCACTGCAGCATGTAAAGGGCTGTCACCATCAGACCCCCGGAATGTGATCAGGGGGTCCTGATGGGTCCCTGTGGAAGTCCCCTAAAGGGACAGAAAAAAAAAAAAAGTTAAAAAATTATTTAAAAAAAATTATAAAAACACTTGTCTCCCTTTACTTTGTAAAAAAATCAGAAATACAATCACACATGTGGTATCCGTGCGTCATAATGACCCAGAGAAGGAAGTTAATACATTATTTAACCCCTTAATGACATGGCCCCTTTTTTTCTTTTTTCCCCATTTCTTTTTTTCCTCCCTCCTGTTTAAAAAATCACAGCTTGTCCCGCAAAAAACAAGCCCTTATATACCCATGTCAATGGAAAAATGAAAAAGTTATGGCTCTTGAGACGCAACTGCAAAATTAGTTGAAATTCAATGATTAGACCATTTTAAAAAACCTGCCCTGGTGGGCACGACAGGGTGGTAGGAAACCCGCCACTCAAGGGGTTAAACATCCAACTGCAGGAGCTGTCATATTTGGTTTAGTAATTGTTGATACTAGGACACACACACGGCGAACACATACGATACAAAATGAGTAAATCTCCCTGAAGAAGCAAACTGGATTTATGTTACTCAGGGCGGCTTCAGACAAGCATCTGCACAAATACACTTGCCTCCAATGTAATGTGTTTGTACAGTGAACGAGTTTGATTTTCATGTGCGTCTAGAGTTAGAACTGTAGTTTTTTGTGAATGCAGCTCCAATTCATATATGCGTGACCCGCCCTGATTTAAAAGGCTACTTAGCCTAATAAGGTCCAGATGTGTTTGCTTTGTCATGGAAGTGCATGCACAGTTGCGCACCTCCCAACGATTTCCCAATAGAGTAGGTCCACCTGCCCATGCAAAAGTAGTAAATGAGAATGAACCCATTGAAATGAATGGATTCTATTCTGTGTTTTGTACACACAATTCTTGTATGCACAAAAAAGTATGAAAATACATCCGTTTGAAGCTGCCCTTAATATGTGTTCATTTTTGCAGTCCTTATTTATTGGATTCTTTTAGTTTTTATGCCAATCGGTACTCAAAACTGTATCAGTCTTTTTAAGTTCCTTTATAGTATGTTAGGCCAAAAGGAGACAATGTCCATCTAGTTCAGCCTGTTTCCACCCACCCCCTTGTTGATCCAGAGGAAGGCAAAAAAAACCCAATGAGGCAGAAGCCAATTTAGCCCATTTGGAGGGAAAATTTCCTTCCCGACTTCATAATGGCAGTCAGAATAATCCCTGAATCAACGTTTTGAAAGTTCCTACTAAGTAGGAACTAAGAGGAAGTAGTTCCTCTAAGACCCGGAAACAACCCCGCTGGGTATTTAATCCCTGTATCCCGTAATATCATAGCACTCTAGAAGGGCATCTAGTCTCCCCGTAAACTCATGATCAGATTCCTCTATATTATTAAAGTCAATGGGAGACAGATTTCAAAAAATGATGGAAACATGTGCAGACGTGTCAATTTATCATCAGTTTTCCAATCACTGTAGATCTGTTGCACAGGGGAAAAAAAGTATGAACCCAGCCATAAGTACAGTGGTGAAATGGAGATCATCTGCATGCAGACAGATGAAGGTAGTATAAATCCATTTGCATATGCAAGGTCAATGTCCTCATGAGTTTATGGAATGAACAAAACCATAACAATTTAAACACCTATTTCACAAGGTTATTGCAAATCAGGAATGGAGAATGCATACAAACAAATTACAAGTAACCTACTGTCATTTTTTTCTATGACTGAAAAGTTTTAAGGCAAGTACATTTCCATAGTATTGCTCTATTAGGGTCTGGATGCAACTACCCGGTTTTCAAAGGATAAATAAACTTTTAAGAAAATCCAATGTTTAGTTATGCAGGAACTTCTCAGGACATTCTTGTTTATAAATGCCTTTCTTGACTTGTTTTGACATTAGAGCGAAAAGGTTTAACACTTCTTCTGGCACGTCATTGACTTGTGTTGTCCCTGGGGTCCGTGTGCTATATTCACGCTCTATGGTTATTCATGTCTGGTTATCCTTCTTACTGGGTGTAAATTAAACAATGTTGGAAATTTGCAAACCTGGTTTATAATTGATATCGGTTAAAGCCGTAAAGCAGAAACACAATACCTACTTTTTATTTCTTCATTTTACATACATTGATAAAACGAAGTGCATCTCCCTGTGCGTGACTATAAAGTCCAATACAGTTCATTTAAAATTACATAGTGAGCAATGCAGCTGAAGTTCAAGAAACTACTGTTGATGCTGCTTGCGCCTTACATGGGATTTGTATACTCATTTACGTGATGGATTATCCTGTCTAAAATCTTTTTCACAGGAGACATTCACAGAACACACCTGCAATCAATGGAAGTAATGGTGACTGAATTCAAGCTGTTTTTTGTTGTGTCCTGTTGGATTTGAAGGAATGTAGTGGACCAAAGCAAATCACCCACACCTGCTGTACTGAGCAAGTTAGGGGAAGTTGTCCATGGGTGCCGAGACAACGACATACAGATCTCATCGAAAGTTGAAATATTTAAAATTAAGTCATTGGTATGAAATAATATGTAGCCTCATTATTAGATAAGGACTACCATTTTTTAGCTGAGTTCGGGATTCATCGTGCATTATCCCAGTCACCATTACCAGAGTAACAGGAAGAAGAGTGCGCATTCAGAGAACATTTCCCATCAAAAAAGAAAAATTAATTAAATGCAATTGTGACCTTCTCAAAAAAAAAAATGTGTTGAAGCTTTGTGTGCTTCAGGTTGTCTGTAGTTCTTCTTTTCAATATCTTGGATATAATTGGAATGCTACAGAATTTATGGTCCAATTTCAAGGGTTCATCCTTGAATAGTTTAACAATTAGCAATTCAGATATAATTCCGACACTGCCTAATTTCACAGCTTAAGGGTATATATGTCATATATCCAAATCACCCCCAAATTTTAAAAAAAGTATCACACAAATTAAGAAAAAAATTGGTCCTGTGCTCATTAGGATTAGTACAGAGGATTATTTTGGGACAATAGGTATAGTTCAATGAACTTTCTATTGTGGGAGGTCTCTGTTCTTGAGACTACCCCAACCGATTCCAAACAGAAAGAAGTGGGTATCGTCCAGGGTCTTCAATCAAATATCTTATTGGTCCAAGGAATCAGTACATACATACAAAATGAAATAGCAATGTGTCTCCTGGCTGCAAAAGGGCCACCTTTCTAAAGCATGCTTACTGGTAGAGAAAGACTCTCTTTTATAGTGTGTAATACACTTAACAGTATGTGGGGGGCGTGTCGGCATCCTATCGGGATCGGCCACTTGGATGACGTCACCCGCATACAAATGATCTTATTATAATCCGTGTTTGTCCTTTTCCCATCTTTATGCATCTCCCCGAGATGCCACTCTCTGGTGGCGCGTTCTAATGTTTCATATAGTAAAGGATGTTATGATCGGCTATGTGTTGTCATCACTGGGAGATTCCCATGTGTGCGATGACATCACCTGGCATAACACTGCGTCCCATGGTGCTTTCCAACGGGACAGGGTAGTGGGCCATTCCGCTGGACACATTACCATCTGCATAAAGGCATCACCAAATGTGACACTGAGTGTCAAAAATGCTTTCCACATAGCAGCATGAGGGATATCCCCAGAACACTTTGAGACTTTATGGTATACTTAGGAGGGCTAAATAATACCCTCCAAGTGTTATTTCTGTGGCAGGATTAATAAGTTTCTCTTATTCCATTTCTGTGGATATTAGATTATCATTTTCATGGCCTACTGGATCTAAAATTGCGTTGCAACGTAGATTTAAAAATCATTACATTTCAAGGTATAATATATGGTAAAAAAAAGACATCATGCGTAACTATTAGAAAGTGAAATATATCATTAACCGAGGACTGTTGACATCGGCATGGGACACAACCGCTCCGTGATAGAAAAGGTTGCGCAGCCTAAGTAGTACCCGGTGTTATTAAAGGGGTTGTCCCGTGCCGAAACGTTTGTTTTTTTATTCAATAGGCCCCCCGTTCGGCGCGAGACAAACCCGATGCATGTGTTTAAAAAAAAAAACGTTTAGTACTTACCCGAATCCCCGCGCTGCGGCGACTTCTTACTTACCTTACTAAGATGGCCGCCGGGATCTTCACCCACGATGCACCGCGGGTCTTCTCCAATGTGCACCGTGGGCTCTGTGCGGTCCATTGCCGATTCCAGCCTCCTGATTGGCTGGAATCGGCACACGTGACGGGGCGGAGCTACGCGATGATGCGTAGAAGGGGGCAGAGCCAGAACTCTGCTCGTGCCGAGACCCAAGAGAAGGGAGAAGACCCTTCTGCGCAAGCGCGTCTAATCGGGAGATTAGACGCTGAAATTAGACGGCACCATGGAGACGGGGACGCCAGCAACGGAGTGGGTAAGTGAATAACTTCTGTATGGCTCATATTTAATGCACGATGTATATTACAAAGTGCATTAATATGGCCATACAGAAGTGCTTACCCCCCATTTGCTTTCTCGGGACAACCCCTTTAATTTCCCTAAAAATTGCTTAGTTCATTGAAAACAATGGGTTTTACTCTCTGGGCAGTGTGAAATTTTGCATGTGCAAAAACGCACAAGAATACGGTTGCCTGGAGTCCTCCTTAGAAGTAGAGTCCGCTCTGAAAAATCCATTTTGGTTTCCTCTGTGCGAACAAACCCTATGGGGTGGATTTACTGTGAACCTTTTGCAGCAAAAAAAAATTTGCAACAAATCTGCACCAAAGTCCACTGTGTTTTTTTCCATTGTGGAAAATTCTGCACTTGTGAGCCTACCTGTTGCACTACTTCCTGGGCCTCACCTGTGGGTAATTTGTCAGGACTATATAACCTGGCCTTGTGCATAGCTTAGTGCTGTTGAATTTCAATCTTCCTTTGACTGGGATAGAAGTCAGTGCTAGGTCCTGGATCTCCTGTTTGCCTGAATCTTCTCAAAGTTAAGTATTGTGGTTATTATCTTTTTCATCTTGTTTTCTGTGGTCTTCTCCTATCCCACATAGGGTCTGCTGATGGCCCAGGTACCTGGTCAGGTTCACCCTTATCATGGCGGGTTATCTGCACATAGACAAGTCCCTTCCTTGGGTAAGGGTCTTTAGGGACAGTGTTTTCCTTGTGACGGTTTTCCTAATTGTTTACCTCAGTGGTGTGTGTTTGCGTAGTATTTGAGGTTTACGGATCCAGTGCATTCTGCTTGGACATGACAGTACCCTTAAGGTGTTTTCCCATAGACTTCTTTATAGGAAAAAAAGTGCCTGAAAAAATAGTTTACCAACACAACCACCGAAAAATGTGATTGCGAAAAAAACATGAATTTCATAGTGATATTTCCAAGCTCAAAAACACTGCTACAAAAAAGTGTATGTGAAGGAAGAATTAATTGGTTAACTAGGCTGAGCTCAGAGGACAACATAACAACTATAAAAATAAATCTAAATTTTATTGCTGTCAGGAAAATAAGTGGAAACCTAATTGGTGATAATAAATTAGCTTTCAGAACTTAATCTACAAATTATGCCAGCTAATTTCCCAAATTAAAAACACAAATATTTTGATAAAAAAGTGATCATTTACCATGCAAATTGTCTAATGACTTACCTTATTATCATCCCCAACTGAAGGCTGCCGAATCATTACACTGTTCATGAATAGGTGATGATAAATTATGGCATATGAAAAATTCATTTATTGAAATATTCTTTTGTCCGTGTTTTGCATAGCAGAAAATGATGGAAAATACATTACTCCGTTAATTGATGCAAGATGTTACATTACAGTATGTGCTGTATTTCTCCTTCTCAGTGAACAGTCTTCTAGACTCGGTTGGAGTTAGTTGGAAATAGTCCTGTTATAACTAAATCCCTTCACAGAAAAAGACAAATCCCCAAAACTAAATTTTATTAAGATATCTAAAATAAGGGCTACAAAGCACCAACCTAAATACAAAAAACGGATACCCAATTATTTATTCATTGGTCCAATTTGAAAAGGGAGAAAGGAAATATTTCCCAATCCAAGGCTTGAAGCATGAAATGAGATCAATGAAGCCTTGAGTTGGGAAATATTTCCTTTGTCAAATTCTATCTGTTTCTGTGAAGGGCTTTCTACTTGATTTAGACACCTCTTCCTCGGTGACTTGTGTTATAACTAAATAGATCAGTTTTCTCCAACATTTGGATTTCTAGCTGTTGTTAAACAGTCCACTTTCAGAAGAGTGTATTTCTGCTCCACATTAGGTCCATGTTGAAGGAACTGTAATATAGAACTAATGTAAATCTATAGGGCTAATCACATGGACCTTTTATGGCCATTTTCTAAAACCAGCTACATAATTTCTTTTTTGTGTTTGTATTTTTTTCTATTGGGAAAGCACAGGTTTAGCCCAATAGTATATGTGCCGAATAGAAAATCACTAACAAGGAAGTACTAGATTGTGTCCCTAGAGGCGAAGATTTCAAACAAAGTTCCTATTTTGGACACATCATGCAAGCTAATGGACTGGAAAAGGACATTATGCTGGAATTTGACAGTGAAGAAGAGGTCATCAAAGAACTCGCTGGTTAGACACAATCATGGCAGACAGTGGCATGACTATTTGTCAGTTAAAAGAAGCTGTACTTGATGGACAAAAATGGTGAGAGTTGATCCACTGGGTGACCCATTGGGTAAATAAAACAATACAGATGAAAACTGGTTTGTGAACTTTTCTATACACCTCAAAAGACAGAAACCTTGTGACCAAAGTGGTCATAAGAAAACTGGAAATGAAAGTTGTCTCCATTTCACACATTAAGGGCTTAAACACATGGGAGCATGCACTAATACACTCGCCGCTACTAGTCTATTAGTGCATGTACCAGGTTTTTCTTTTTTTATCATTTAAAGCCATAGTGCGTACAAGTTTGAAAGAAAATTCGGAAGATAGGTCCTGCCATAACTTTCTCAGACATAGAAAAACTGTGTGAGAAAGAAAGGGCAAGTCCTATCTCGTGCGTAGTATTAACGCACCTGAATCACGATAGTGAAAACAAACCATTTAAATTATTTAATGGGACTAAAACACGCTCATGTGTTTAAGCCCTCAAGCCTACGGTTTCATCTAGGTCTCCATTTTATTGCTGTTTTTGTGATTGTTCCCAGACCTGATGTTATAACGAGCTTTCCAACCTACTTAGGGTTCTTCTTCTGGTTAGAAAGCTTGCTGTAACATCATGTTTTTGTTAGCCATTAAAAGCTATCATATCTACAAGATTACTTGGTTTCTCTCACTGAGAACAATCACACTTTGCTCTACTGGCTAACACGGTACCAAACTTTTTTCTTAATGGCATCTTAGCATACTTCAAGGGTTAAATTCCGCAGCACAAACAGGTATGCTGCGGACTTAGAATCTACAGTGGTTTTTAACAATGCTGCGGATTTGTTGCGGAAATGTTTCACTCAATGTGAAGATTTTTTTAATCTCCTCCTTATAAGCCATAAGGAGGAGATTTAAAAAATGCTGCGTAATTTCCGCAGCAAAATCCACTGTTGAAATCCTGCAGCATTTACGCTACATGTGAAGTGGGCCTTAGCGTGCAATAGGAAATTTAAAAAGGGTCTGACTGAGGGCAAAAATACATGGACGTGTTTTTCTCCCGCTACATACCTGTGATAATCACGGCCGTATAAGCGGACAGAACAAACTACTGATCTCAAGTGATATTCTCCTGCAATTTTTGTGCTATGCGTTGTGCGCAAAACTCGCCGGAATGTGAAATCAATCCTTTTGAATGAATTCATTCACATGGGCGATGCTGCAAGGAAAAAAAAAAATCACAGCATGCTCTATCTTTGGGAGTTCCCTCGGAACGCCTCGCCCATTGTTTTCAATGGGGCATTAAAAGCCAATGCGTGGAACTCGCATTCTGCGTGATGTGCATGTGAGTGCGATGCAATGTTTCCAATTAAAGTGAATGGACTTCACACGTAAAGATTGCAATATCACAGAAGCGATGCAATGCAAATTAGAATCAAAGACGCACATTGGCAGGCGTGATATTGGGTTGAGCTTCTTGACCCAATATCATGCTCACCCTTGTGAATAAGCCCTTAATGGCAGATCAATTAGATTATTTTGGTACATTCTCATTGTCTGAATTCTAACCCTTAGTACCGAATCAATCTGCAGGGAATGAAGCTGCCCACTTGGAACAAAACATATTCATTAATATTAAACATGCTGCCTGAAACAATGATGGCATTTCGTACATAACAGTTTATAGCAAGTGTAAACATAGATAAAAATATTATCTGCACCTTCAATTGCGAATGGCTTTCCAACGGTCAGTAACTTGCATTCAGCATCAATGGAGACTTCATAGTCCAGGAGAGCTTTGTCCATGATGAAAGCATCCAATGTTTCTGGATCGTTCCTGTTAGCAGCAATGATAAGAGAATAAAGTTTAATTTCGTCTCTATGAATGTAGTGAATACTATCGCCATGTGCAAACAGCAACAAAACGGCTGGGTTCACATGGAAATCCCACCTGCCTGCTTAAACCGGAGACTAACCAGCAAAGTGGACGAGATTTACAAAAATGTCCTTCACACACCGCCGACAGTCAACTGCGGGCAAGCCGCGCGGAAACTGACATGCGTTATGAAATTCAAATCCGCGACATGTCAATTGTATCGCTGCTTCCGCTGTGGCCGCTTTTCTCTCTATGGGGAGAGATTCCCGCAGCAGAATACAGGTAGAAAAGCCACTTTAAACCCCCGCCAAACGGCGCACGTTTTAAGGCAGCCTTTCTGCTGTGGAAATATCCGTGTGGTCTGCTGCGGGCATTTCGAGAGAATTCTATGGGATCGTCAAACATGTAAGACAACACAACATATAAACAGTAACACAAATGTCTACAAACTGTTAATCCGTCTGCAATAAATATAAGCAAGTTTGAATGGAACAATGAAATTAACGTACTATCATTTACCACATTTTATGCGCGCGTAGTACGCAATTCAAATACGTTCGTGTTCGCTCAGTCTAAACTCGGCTTCACACAAGCATATGCATATTTGCATATGCATGAGCATCATGTTTTTTTGCGGAAAGAACATTGCTTTTTTTCGCGTGCACATTCGCATGTTTAACTGTTTGCCCTGGCAAGTTTGCACAATTGTGCTTGCAGAAAAATAGACTAATTAGCCAATGAAATGGCTAATTAGTCTAATTAGTTTAAGATGTGTTCTATATCCAGTGCAATTATGCAGTTTTTCATGCATCTCTTATTGTGTGCGCATTTGTGCATTCCCATTGGCTTCTATGGGGACTTGTGGTGCGCAAATCGCCGAAAAATAGAACATGATGCGATATTTTTTTTTTTGAGCGATAAAAGTGTGCAGGAAAAATGTGCACATGTGAACAAACCCATTGAAATTAATGGCTTCTATTCTCCGCGTATTGCGTGCAGAAATACGCTTGCTAATATCCCTGCGTGAAGCCGGCCTAAGGCAAACACTAGCAGGTTGCAGTTTTACATTATGCATCGATTTTTTTATTTTTATTTTCATCTTAATTTAGAAATCCATAATAGATATGTGAAGCATCAGCGCCGTACAAGGATACAGCTTGGAATTTGCATCCGAAGCGCATTAGATGACAGCATAGACTTAGCACACAAAAGCCTTCCTAGCACCTTCCAAAGATGTTCTGTAATTTTAATATTTTGAGAAGGCCAAAGAAACAAGTAAAAGATATAGTCTGAGCCATTTTATAATGATCTGACCCGTGGGAGATGATACTATGAGAATTTAAGTATCAATCAGGGTAAAGGACGACCTTGGTCAGCAATATGTTCAAGCGAAAACTGCTGTTTAAAGATGGCCTAATTGGTATCAGAGGACCTGATGAGTATCAAGATAATATTCTCCACAATTTCACAACTGTTAGCCTGAAATATTGACACACATTGGATGTGTCTGTAAATTCACGCTGCTTGGATCAAATTATGTCCCTTCCATGAAAAAGATGCGGAAAGAAGCAGCTTTCATTAGGTCATTCAAACTTTACTCAGTTCTCAATGGTCCTATACCCAGTGACATGTCCATGTCCTCTGAAACTTCTTTTGTAAGTCACAGTAACATGATTTGAGAATAGTTTGATAAATTTCATCCAGGCTGACATGGTTGTATATTGAAAAGACATTGAACATTGAATCAGCTGTTATCTTTAACAGTTAGCCATGCCAGTTTACATAATAATCCATTAGCCTCCATTGCTAGAACTCCAGACCCTGTAGAGAAAAACTAGATTTGTCATCAGGCAATAACATTGAACCCGGGAGCTTCTGTACTCCAGGCGGCAGCTCTTCCTAGTGAGCTATCCAGCCCTTTGGATAGCTCCCCTGCATAAACCTGGCCTCATGTTCCTTACTCCAGTAATCCAATTCCTGTTTACCTGTCTAGCTCAATCCCATTCTTTTGATTAGGCACACTATAAAAGCCTGGCCCTGCCACACCCTCAGTGTGTGTTTATTCTGCTCTGAACCCTCAGCCTTTAACCTAGCTTCTATCTCTACCCGCTCCCTTTTAAAAAGATTGTATTCTGACAGCTGGGTTGTTCCAGACTACATCTTAGCTGAATCCTCTGTAGTGCAATGCCCTCTTCGTGTACAGATCCCTGGCTTGCTCCTGACTACATATCTGCTGAATCCTCTCTACTGCATTACCCTCCCTGTGTACCAACCCCCAGCATGCCAGACCACATTGCCCGCCCTTGCTGGCTACCACCCGAGACTCCAATCCAGTGCCAAAATCATGACAAACATGTTACTAGAGGGGGGCGTGGTTTAGGCAGCGGCGGGAGCGGGCGCCATTTTAGGAGCTCCTGAGTGCAGAGCATTTTCGGGGGGTTTTGAGCTCACCTGAGGCCTCCAATCGAGCAGAAAAGCACAGCGCCGGCACCACAGCAGCGAGACCTACAAAAAGAGACCAGTTAGAGGTCTCTAGCAGCTTCTCAGAAATCGCGGCCTACTCACTGGGTGAATCCCCAGGCTAGAGTTGTGGAAAACCCACAGCAGAGAGCAACAGGACCAAGCAGAGGGACAGCAGGAGCCAGGGCAAAACAACCAGAAGACCAGCAGGAAAGGAGGCAACACCAGAGGGGAGGTGAGAGACTCTGGGAGGGAGCAGAGGGTGCTGGGGAGACCAGAGACTGCAAACAACAAGGAGAGGGGCAGAAAGGACAAGGAGCAGCACAGAGAGACCCTAGGGGGAACGTGGCCCAGAGACCTCCAGAAGGGGGAGAGTGGAGACACTAACCACATTGAGGCAACTAGCTGCTGAATCAAGCAGCACACTGAACAGGCACAGGCTGCAGGACAGTGGAGCAGCAGAGCTGAATTTGCTAAAAGCCTGCACAACCCTACAGTATCCTGAGCCCACCTCAGGCGTGAGCCGAGGGAGCGGACGACAGGTCTGTAAAGACAGAGGGACCGTTGATCTCACCACCGGAGACATCGGGGACCCCGACACCATCACCGGCCTCCTCCCCCCAGCTGCGGAGAACTCGAGAGCGGGAACGCATGGCGCGGGCGCTGCACCCATTCCCCCCCGCTACTGCTGACAAGCACCGACGAGAATATAGCAGGGGCCAACCGTGGGAGGAGAGGAGTGGGAGAACCCATCCACACTTCATGCTGGGGGAATAAGTGCGACCGCTGCAATACTCATAAAGCGCCCCCCCCCCCCCCCCCTCCTCTCCCTCTCCACTGGCGGGAACTCCATCTTCGCATTGTTACTGGGCTCCCTCGTTTCCCGCCCAAAGTTGCCACCATTTTCCCTCCCCCCCAACGGTCCCCTAAGCCACAGGAGAAGAGAAGAAAAGGGTCCATCATAAAAGGGACTTACTCATAATAACACCCCTCCTGGCTGAAACCACCGAGAGGCAGATGATTCTGCAAGAGCATAGCTCTAATTTTTACTGGAGTTGACAAACTCAGCTCTACTACCCAGCTGCTTCTTATATAAGCTCTACCCAATTTTGAAAGGCTATAAACCACCAGGAGGTGGATGACTTTCAAAGAGTATAGCTTTAATTTTTCTGGAACTGGCAAACTCAGCTCTACTCTCCAGCTGATTCCTGTACAAGCTTTATCCATTTGAAAGGCTATAAACCACCAGGAAGTGGATGACTTTAAAAGAGCATAGCTCTAATTTTTTCTTGATCTGACAAATTCAGCTCTATCATTCAACAACTCCCAAGCACAAACTTTAACCAATATAAAGGTGTCCAGACAGCCAAGAGGTGGAAGACTCTGAAAGAGCATAGCTCAAATTTTTCCCGGAACTGACAAACTCAGCTCTACTATTCAGCAACTCTCTTTCATAAGCTTCACCCAGCCAGAAAGTGCATGGAGGAGCACTGCATCAATTTTTATGGAACTTATTGAGTAAGCTCTACAACCAAACAATTTTTTCACCAATACTCAGAGAACTCTTACATGAAAAACCCACTTTCTGGGGCAGAGCCCGACCGCGGATAGTAATGTCCCTCTGAACCCAGAGTCCCGTTACACCAGCACAATTCGGGGCTTACATCAGCAGCGATCTTTACTAAAAAATGGTCAAGATTAATAAAGAAAAAGGGGGAGACCACCAAAACACCCCTCGTCCGGCCAGAGGGCAATCTGATTTACAAAGGTTCCTAAAGGACCGACCTGCTCGCTCACCCCATGCCCCAGGAAAACTGACACAGAGCCAACAAAATGCAGCAACAAATACAGCCGACAGAGAGCCAGAAGATTCATCAGATGGGGAAGAGAGAGGAGTCTCAAGGAGATTTATGAAAGAATTACTCTCCTCAGCCCTACGTCCCGTGATGGCTGACCTCAGCGAAATAAAAGAAGAGGTCAAAAGTATGGGGAGGAGGTTAGACGACCTGGAATCTACTACAGCCACCATTACAACCCATTCATGCGAACTGTCCCAAGCAATAAAAGAACAACACAATCATCTGAACAAGATCCTCACTTTACAAGAAGATTTAGAAACCGCAATAGACGTAATAATGTGCGTATAAAAGGACTACCTGAATCATGGGCCATGGAAGCCCTAGAAAAAATCGCACTAGAAATCTTCTCCTCATTACTTGGCCCAGACAGAGCGTCCTCTATTACAATAGAACGGATCCATAGAACACTAAGACCGACACCCTCCAACACAGAACCACCTAGGGACGTAGTCTGCAAATTATTATCTTTCCCAGACACCTTGGCTGTCCTTAAAGCGGCAAGAAACAACCAGGACATACAATACGGAGAAACATCCATTCAAATATATCAAGACCTGGCTCCATCCACATTGATGAAAAGAAGGGCACTGTGCCCCCTACTAGAGGCTCTAAAACAGAAAAACATTAAATATGCGTGGCTATTCCCCTTCGGCCTAGGCTTCAGCTACAAAGGCAGACGCTTCAATATCAGATCACCCGAAGACTTACAGAATAGCTGGCAACACCTGGGAATTGAACAAATTGACCTACCATGCTGGCTGCCTCTACCGGACTTACCGGACTTCACACAACTCCCCATGGCGGAGTCTTGGCAGCTGGTCAGAAACCAGAAATCGCCGAGAGGCAAAAAGAAGAAGAGCAGAGACGAGGCCATGCAGAGTGACACTTGAAACTTGGACGCTATATTTTCTCTTGCTAAATCAATCCTGACCATCCAAATATTTCCCCCAGTAGTACATCGAAATGGTGTGTCGTTGCTCACGGCAGATGTTTAATGGCTGCACCTAATACTTAAATATATAGCTTTAAAACATGGCTGCGCCAGGCATGTGTCGTGGCCAATGACCACCAGATCACAGTTAATCTCACTCCTTTGGAGAGAGAGATCAGTTAGACTGGGCCCCCACAGTGCCTGCACCCATCGGGCCAAAGTCCTTAGTGAGAACGGATACACAGTGCTTGTTGCCGTATCCTTTCTCATCCCTCCCGTTCCTTTATCTTGTTACTTGATCACTCACATATACGCGCCCCCGTGTCCTCCAGGGGTGACGAGGGACCACCAGTTTCGCCCTTCACCTCTGTGGGAGACTACAGGGAAAAGCACCGTTGTGTATTCCACTGTTTTTGGAATTGTTACCCCCCCTGACATATCCTCTCCTCTTGTTCACACCCTCTCTGTGTTTCCCTAATCCCTCCCTGCCTACCCACCCCCACGCCACAGCTCCTTACCTATTTCCCCACAGGGCATTTGTCGGGCTCACCCAACGAATACGTTGCATATAGCGATATCTAAACTTGATTTTGTTCTCAACATCCTAGAAAGGAACCAGAAAACCTTATCTGCGCAAATCTCACAGGGACCGAAATGGAAGCTACCCGCATCACTACGTTCAACACCCGAGGTTTAAACTCACCTCTCAAGAGACATAATCTTCTGCATCTACTTAAAAGGTATGGTACTAAAGTCCTTTTCCTACAGGAGACTCACTTTACAGGGGACAAACATATGTCACTCCCAGGAAAACTTTTTTCGCAGGAGTTTCATAATGCACACCCTACGTCAGCATCGAAAGGGGTCTCCACTTTATTCCACCAATCCACTCTATTCAAATGTGAAGCCCAATACGCAGACGGAGAGGGGAGGGTCCTCTATGTAAAAGGTACATTCAACAACATAAAATTAACCTTCGCAAACCTATATGCCCCTAACTCAGATCAGGTCCCATGGCTACTGAAACAATTAGACATACTGAAGCAATTTGCAGAGGGACAGATCTTAGTGGGAGGGGATTGGAACCTGACCCTAAATCCACTGTTAGACGCGTCAACGGGCCGATCCCAGGTCTCGCAGGGGAAACTCAGGGCGTTACTCCGAGCACTCCAGGACCTGGGAGTCATGGATGCTTGGAGATGCTTACATCCTTCTACAAAAGACTTCACGTATTTTTCATCTGTACACTCCTCCTTCCAGAGGCTTGATTATTTATTCGTCTCACACTCCCTTCTTCCATGGGTGGGAAAAGCATATATAGATACACTATTTCTGACCATGCGCCTCTTCACATCGCTATTGATCCCCACAAGATAGAGCCAAAAGAATGGAGATGGCGTCTAAACGAGTCACTCCTGGACTCGGCGGAAGAAAGAACTCGACTGTCTGAGCTGCTGGAAGAGTTCTTTCAGTTGACTTCCGAGGCAGATACAGAAACGCCGATTATTTGGGAAACCCACAAGGCCTTCATAAGGGGGTTATTAATAGCGTTGGGGACAAGAATGAAAAAACAACAACAAAAAGAAATAGATAACAAACTCAACCAAATCGCAAAATTAGAACAAAAAGCAAAAATCTCCCAAACAAAAAACATTCTAGAGGAACTGACCTCACTCAGAAGGGAATTAAAAAACAGTCTAGAATCTAGATTTAATAAAAGACGCTTGCATCTCAAACACACAGTTTTTGCCCATGGCAACAAAGGAAGCAAGTTCATGACGGCGCTAATTAAAAAGGCACGAGGGAGAAATCATATATCGTCCATAAAGACACAAACAGGTGGGATGACCTCCTCTACCGCGGAAATAGCAGATGAATTTCAGAAATATTATTCTGATCTATATAACTTGGGTGGCCGAGGAAGAAATCCCGTCCCGCAAAAATCAAAGAGTGAGATAGATCACTACTTAAATGCTTTAAACTTGCCTAAACTGGACGACTCAGAAGCTGACAACCTATTGACCCCAGTCACTAGTGCTGAAATAGAAGGCGTCTTGGACTCTTTCCCCACTGGAAAGAGCCCAGGACCAGACGGCTTATCTCTGGCCTACTATAAATCATTCAAAAAGATTCTTGTTCCCCGATTACGGGACTTATGTAACTCATTATTACAAGGAAAATCCCTACCCAAGCAGTCTCTTGAAGCACACGTCACGCTGCTGCATAAGGAAGTAAAAGATCCTGAATTATGCGGCAGTTACAGACCTATATCGCTCATAAATGTAGATGTGAAGATTTGGGCAAAATTGCTAGCCAAACGATTAGAAGATTTAATCCCCACATTAGTGGACAGGGAACAGGCGGGATCTGTGAAAGGAAGAGAGGGAAGGGACAACTGCCACCGATTGCTACATATAGCACGATATGCCCAATCCCGAAAGATCCCGTTAGCCTTTTTGGGGACTGATGCCGAAAAAGCATTTGACAGGGTGAGCTGGATGTATCTAGAGGCAGTTCTTAGACGGTTTAATTTCCCCATCCCTTTCATTGCTTCTATTTTCTCATTATACTCCAATCCACATGCAAGACTGAAAGTTAATGATATCCTGTCCCCCCCCATTTAACATACGTAGCGGAACCCGCCAAGGTTGCCCACTTTCCCCAACACTATTTATTCTTGCACTGGAACCTTTCCTCCAGAGGGTGAGACAGGACCCAGACATTAGAGGTCTCGAAATAGGCCCCTATTCTATCGCAACCGCTGCGTTCGCAGACGATATCATGTTTATCGTCACGGAACCAGAAAAAGGGATCCCGGGACTGGTCTCACTCCTGGAGGAATTTGGGGCTTTATCAAATTTTAAAGTGAATTATTCTAAATCCACAATCCTAAATGTCTCGATTCTGGAACCCCAAAGCACATCGATACAATCCAGCTCTCCCTTTAAATGGTCCAACTCTCATATTGACTACCTAGGCATAAAACTCTCCAGAAGGGCTGAGGATCTTTACATACACAACTTCTGCCCCCTAATACCTAAGATCAACGAAATGCTTCACGCATATGACTTGCCCTTCGTGTCCTGGTTTGGCAGAAAGAACATCCTTAAATCTTACGTTCTTTCGACAATCCTCTACAAAATTCGCATGCTTCCAGTCTTCCTTCCGAGCTCCTTCTTTACAGCCATCAAGAAAGCTTTCTCAGACTATGTCTAGAAACACAAACGGCCACGGTTAACCCATAGCCTGATGATAAGGAGGTGTTGGGAGGGAGGAATGGATTTACCTTGCATGGAGGACAACTACAATGCAGCACAATTAAGTTACTGGATGGAACTTAGTCAACCCAGAAGAGACCCGATTTTAGCGGTACTGGCAGAAGGAGTCTATGGAAAAACTTTAATAGAAGAGCTCTGGTTCCCCCCGATTTAAGTCCAGGGGACGGGGCCGTGAGCCCCTTCTCCGGGGACCCTGCGAGACCTGGGAAAGACTCAGGAACTCTCTGGCACCTAGCCCATCTCCAGCAATGCCTTTACGCGCTTTATGTAAATTAGTAAACATTCCCTCAGACCCGATGTCACTTAATCTATGGAAAAAATTCAAGGGGACAACAGTAGGAGACCTACAAGCACATGCCCACAAAAAACCCTCCGAGATACTAGAGGCCCTCCTTCCTCAACACCCCCTCTCTATTGTACAGAAAGCCCACATCACGAAGACTATAGAGAAATTCCAGAGAGCATTTAAATCAACTAGACCTAAGACTAGTTTTGAGAAAACCCTGGAGGAGAGGGAGATGAGCCAGAGGAAATTAGCCAAAATAAAGAAATGTTTCATTGCCCCAGTCACCCTTACTAAAACAGCCTTTCTCCTATCATGGGAAGGAGAACTGAATATTACCCTCACTCCAGAGGAAACGAAAGTCATCATGAAGACAGCATTTGGCCTCTCTCCCTGTGTGCTAACTCAGGAAAGCCATTATAAACTACTAGTACGATGGTACAGGACCCCACAGTGGCTACATGCGTATAAATTGGCACCCCACAATAAATGCTGGAGATGCGACGCTAATGTTGACTCCTACATACATATTTGGTGGGAATGCCCAATTATTACCCCCTATTGGAAAGAAGTCGAGGGAACCCTTCAAAACATCTTACCTAACTTCGTTCTCACAGCGGATATCATCTTCCTCTGGAGACCATCAGCTATTTTCCACCCATTCAAAAATAAACTAACAGCACTACTGATAGATGCAGCTAAGGCCCTGATCCCTCTCCTCTGGCTCCAGAAAACCTCTCCTACTCTGGATCAATGGAAAGAAAAAGTTGATTTAATCTGCAATCTAGAAGAACTTGAGAGCTGGGCAACCAATAAACACGACAGGTTTGTGGAAAAGTGGATCCCCTGGAAAGCATTGACCTGAGTCTCCTGTGGAGGTGAGGAATAGATGCTAAGGCATCCGTGTACAGATACAAACATGGTGAGAACCTCGGGTGGAGAACAGGTGAGAATGATGGGAAGCGCAGAGCAAGCGCCTTAACAAAATATAATGTCGCGAACCTGTCCCTCCCCCCCCAAACTCAAACTCAAACCTCCTTCCCCCACATCCCCTGTATGTCCGCCTACCCGTGCCCCCCACCCCAACTCCCCCACCCCCCCTGCTCCCTTGTCTTTGTACCATGTGTGATGAAAGTTAAACGATGTCTGTACCCAACTTGCAGTATTTTGAGTTAAACAAGAACGCGAACAACAATGGTTGTACAGAATCTCTTAATATTAAGTAAGTTAGTTGATTGCAAGACTATATTAGGGATGTCCAGACAGTTACTGTTCTAGCCAGAAATACATCCTCAGAGAATGCAACTACGCAACCTGTCTTGCCTTAGTAGGTAAGTCAGTTAAGTTAATATTGTCTTTTTCTTTACTGTCTATATATATGCAATCTTTCAAATGTATGTAATTAATTATAAAATCTAATAAAAATTGATTTAAAAAAAAACAAAACATGTTACTAAAATCCCTTTTCCATTATCAGTATGTTTTGTTTACTGCTTTATATGTGACTGCTTTATATATGATACAATTACATTTTTTTTAATAGGTACAGGTTTCACGTTGACCGCTTGAGCCAACAAAATTGGTTGACACTTTTAGTTTTTCGCAGCTCATTTTTAAGCTTTGCTGTATAGGCTGGCACATGATGAGCGTTATTATAATATTAGTAGAGGACAGACGAGTTAATGACAGCTCTATTTTACTGCTGCAGGGTGCATTCACACGACTGTATATCGGCTGGGTTTTCACCCCCTCTCCGACCCTCTACAGTATTTGCAATGAGAGGAGGCGGAACGGGGACAGGGCTAAGTTCCAGGGAATTTGTTCCGCCCCCGCCCAGCCTCTCCTCATTGAAAATAGTGCAGGGGGGTGAAGAGGAGGCAAAGAGGGGGTGGGAGCTCAGAACACTGCTCCCGGCTCTTCCAGCCTTCTCCCACTGCAGAGGGAGACACTGTAAATCGGCTGGGCGTGAAAACCCAGCCAATATATACGGTCATGTGAATGCAGCCTAGGGCATAGATAAGACAAGATAACAATGCTAAACATAGAGAAAAAACCTCTGCATGCCACTCCCTGGTCTCTGACAGAGGGGCAGTACAGTACTTCACACTTCCTGGAGACTGTAGTAGTCTATGACATTTCTCTATCAATTCACTGCTATTCATTTAGGCTGCCGTAAGGTGTACACAGTCTGCTGTAATGTCTGTGTAGACAACACCGTAAGGAAGTGTGTATCGTAAATATGACTATACAGGAAGGTTGAACAAAAAATTAAAAAACTACAACAATTACAAAAAAGAACATATTTTCTTTCTACAGACTTACATCTAATTAACAAAGGAAAATCCGATATATAAGACATTCCCTTTAAGGGCTGAGTTTAACATGATTTCTTTCATTTTTTCTTCGTACAGTCCAACCAGCAGCCTGCATACAGATATACAGCAATATCCAGAGCACTTCGGCATATTACTGCCAAAGTATTACTCACACATCGAAGACTTATTGTTACATCTCAGCTGGATGCCAAAAAGCTAACCTCGATCACACATAATTTATTGTCCTAAAAGGATCGATATACAAAGAATATTCTAACGTGGATAACACAATTTATTAATAGCTAAACTAGAGAAAATGGGAGAACGGGAACCCTGACCCTAACCTACTGATGCAAGGAGACTCTACCTAGAAGCAGACAACTCAGCATGATGAGGGCAACCCCATGCCAGGAACCTGGGGCAACCCTGACTCTCTCTCTAATTAGAAACAGGAATAATGGTTGTGATACAGAATAACAATATGTGTGGGATAGATATTACAAAAGAACACAAGAAATCAGATATAAAGTCAATTAGTGAGGAGATCGGTGTTTATGTTATCTGTCTTGTAACTTTTAACAGACTTATCTGAATTGTGAAACAGAACAGGAGCTGCTGACTTGACCAGAAAAACCTTCAAAGAAGTATTAGCTCAGTGAGGAGAAGCCGGAATAAATGTGTACAGGCAAGCACTGATTGGCCAGCTGGGACACACTCAATTCCCACACAACCAGTTCCTCCATACACTTACAGAGAAGTGCTTATGTTGGCACCCAATGCCAGAATGACATTGAGAATGCACCAGCATGCAGATCATGAGGGCCTGGACTGACACAGTGACATCACCCAAGTCCCAATCTGACACGGCAGGTGAGCTAAGACACTTATGGTTTTTTTGCAGAGGCTAATTTGGGGGCCAGAGCGTTCCTCAGAATACTAGTTCACCCAACAGTCAGGCCTCTAAATGGACCAAGAATCAAAGGATGAGAAAATACTTGTTCGTTAGCTAATCAGCTCATTTATGTAAGCATAGACATCATTACTGCTCGGGTGCACATGTTAAAAAAAAAAAATCTTGTTATTTGTATAGCGCCAACTTATTCCACAGTGCTATTAGGTAATTTATCCCACCCCCACCAAACTGGGTACTCATTTTACCGACCTTGGAAGGATGGAAGGCTGAGTAAACCTTGAGATGGCTACCTAAACCTTCAGGTTGTGAGTGAGAGCTTAGGACTGCATTACAGCTCATTACATCTTCCCATGTAAGTAGGGAGATGTGCAGCCAATCAATGAAAGCTGCATGGGGACAAATTATTGTGTTAACGATTGGTTTTCCACAAGGATCACATAATCTGTTTGTGCACATGGAGGCAACGAGCACTGCCGACATGTTCAAGGATGGTCGGTGGTCAACAGCATAGTCAGATTATCTATCCATGAAAAGGATCATTAGAGATCAGTACTTGACTGTAAGAAGAACAACAAATGTTGATAAAAATTAAGAAAAATGCTGAGGATAAAACATTCCAAGTGTCATCTGTGTTTAGGCATTCAATATGTATTTTTTTAGAACAATGCTATACAAAATTATTAATAGAAAGTAATATAATTGGTCTAAAAAGATAACAATGTAATATCATCTGATATCACAATATTAAACATTCCATTAAAGCCTAACTCTACTCAAAACCTAAAAATTCCAGAGCAGCTGTGGTTAACCCTAATATCCTACTTTCCAAGTGTCAGGCTCTAGGAGTTTGTGAAGTTGAGATGTTTCCACCAAGTTGCCTTCCCTTGCTTACTATGTTCTTGTTCCTGGACAATCCATTTAAACCTGTACAGTATGTCTGTGTGGAGCTATTGTTAAATCTTAAAGGGATTGTTCCTTCTTTCTAGATGTATGTAGGCAGTTAGCACAATCGCTTTTTATTAAATCCTGTAGTGAATTACTGCATGCTCTGTGATTCTTAGCCTGTTGTGTTATTATACAGTCAAAGAGTTGACTTGGAGCCTGGCCTCAAATCACTATATCATGTACTAATGTCCTAACTCTAAGGCATCTACATTGCAGAAATTAAAACATCACTCAGTGCTCTTCCAACATGTTTCACAGTATGTACGATGCCATGCAAGGATCAGGTCACAATGCCGAGAGCACTCCATACAGGTGCTCAACCCTTATAATTTTACTGCCACCATCATCCCTGTGCACAGATTGCAATAGTTATGACATCATTGAATGGCTGTGATTGGCTAACGCAGCGCCATCTTTCATTGGCTGACGCCACGCTGAGTTAGCCAATCAGAGCATTAGCTTTCTGGAGGCGGGGCATTCAAGCCCTGCATCCAGAAAGCAATGCTCTGTCGGCGAGGAGGAGGGAGGGACAGCCTGCAGCAGTGCCGCAGAAGGCTGTGGGAGGTGAGTATTTATTTATTTTTTATTCTACAGCTTATACCCTGCATATAAAACGACCCCTGACTTTGGAGAAGATTTTCCTGGGTTAAAAGGTCGTCCTTTACGCCGGAAAATACGGTACCTGCTAGGTATATTAGCTGTGATCTACAGTTGTAGCATTATTGTATCACTAGGTTACGCCATCACTTTCCTATTGGTGGAGATTCCTCTGCCAGAACCTCCACTAATCCTGAGAATGAAGGGCTGCATGGCTAATTTAAGGATGACTTTTCATCTGCATCACTGCATTGTTTGTAGCGCTCCCTTCATTCTCAGGACTACTGGGTGGTCCATTCATTCGTTCCTTCAGTGATCACTTTATGAGATGGAAACCCCCCTTTTAAAGTGTTCTGCATAAATCTAAATGCAGATTACAAAGTGTCAATACATGAAGCAGCTTGAAATTTAGCACCCGGGGTGGCTGCAAAAAAAGGAGGTATGAAGAAGCTTGTAGAACCCCTGCAATAGTGTCCTGAATGTCGGCAAGGATGGGTGTGATTCAATCAAGCTCATTGGAAGTAGCCTTTTCCTGGCAGTCCAAAATACATAACGCAACGTTATCTTCATCTGGTTAGTAAGTAGTATTTACCCCGGTTTAGCTTGAAGGTTCTCAGGAGCTTAGGCTGACCGTGAGTCAAACCGCTTATATAGCAACAGCAAAGGAGAAAAACCAACTCTTTAAAAACACTTCTTTTATTCCACAAACTCCATAAAATTACAAATGGTGGGTACCGTGTAACACCATGTCTTATGCTCAGACACGTTTCTAAAGCTATGATCAAGAAAGACGTGTCTTTTGAAACGCGTCTTAGGTAGACATGATGTTACACGGCACCTGCCATTTGTAATTTTATGGATTTTTTGGAATAGAAGAAGTATTTTTAAGCAGCTGTTTTTTCTCCTTTGCGGTGACTTGCAGATAAAAGTTATAGGGTGTAGAGGGTTCAATCAGTCTTGAGCCCTTATGCCAAAAGGATCCAATGGCTGCACCTCCAAGACAAGCAAAGTTATAATGGGAAAATCAGAGATTTGATACATGTTTCATGATATTTGCCTGATATTCAAGGGCCCCAGGAGCTTCAAGTGTATGGCTTTGTCTGGCATAAGACTACTACTGTTCTACACGTTTACTACCCAACACCCTCCTGGAATAAGGACATTGTACTAAGATTCTCTTCTCTTCATAATCATCTTATATCTCAAATGTATTGTAGTTTGCACTAAGCAGGTGTAAAGTATTGCGAGGCTTTAAATAACAGTTTAAGAAGAAACACAGTTAACCTATGTAGACTAACAAATAATCGAGTAAAATAGATGCCAATTACTTCAGAAATGCGACTCCGTCAGATGTAGATGGGGTGTTATATCTCCTCATGTATTCATGCATCTCCGGGAAGCTCTTCTTTACATAGTCTTCAGCACTGCTCTCTTTTACTGTTCCAAAGCGGAACCCTTGGGAGGGATGATGAAGCTATAAAACACGGATTATATTGTTATTGCCTTATTATAGAATAATCAGAGATGGCATTTTCTTTTTGTTACATAAATGACAATTGAAAATGAAATGACATTTGAAAGACTACAGATACATACAAGAGATACATTCAAAGCACAGCCCCAAACCAGTGGAAAAATACGGAAAACACCAACATATTGTAGACTGCAACTGCTCAACCATTTATGCTTTAATGTCATATTTTGTAAGGGAGCTGAACATGTAATTTGCTATTTACCAACTGTAATATTATCACGGCAAGCAGAGTACTGACTGAATGGCGGAGCTAGTTTCTTGAGTGATGCTATTAAATATGTGCAAAAAGTCATCTGGTTTGTGAGGCTATATACAGTAACAAGTCAACCTTGAGATGTAGCAGAGCTCAGCATGTCGTCTGGCACCATGCATCATGATATTATGTGTTGTTTATGGTTTTGAAATAGTTTAGCATGAAGTCAGAAAGCCCTATGAACTCATTGATTCTACACATCTGTATGTAAATGTATTTAACAGAAGGTTAATCTACTAACTAATGTCATAGTCATTTTGTTAGTAGGCTAAAACCTTTTACATGCCAATGCTTCCAGATGAGATCATTACTTTTCAATTTTTTTTAGTGGCCTAAATTTTACCACTTTCGTAAAAAAATTCAGCTACTTTTTGTAAAAGAAATTTGGCTTGTAAAAGGTTAATGTCATTTTTCTTAATGTGCCACCAAACTCCTAGGGAGCTTGTCGTACTGCAGACCTGCTCCTTATCACACCTACATGAATTAAATGCTATGCAGACTGTTACGCAAGAATTAGTAACCAGTAGACTAGAAGCTAACAATACACTGTTTTTGCCATGAACAAGGTAATGGTACTGTTGTACCTTGTTGACACCGGAAGCTAGGGGTGTGGCAGCACTTAGCAGGAAGGAATGCTCCTGTCACGCCCCTAGCTTCTGATTGGGTAGTACTGTGGCAGGGAGGACACTGCTCCCGTGCAGCCTGCGGACGCTGCTGAAGCTGGGACTGCTGTCACTGAGCTCCCTGCTGCTCTCCTCGGCTGACTCCCACCTCCACTCCCGTCCCACCGCTTGGCCGCTCCCGACGGGTACTGCTGTAAATCTGCTGCAGCCTCCTCTCCCCACCGCACTGACAATGTGGGCTCCCGTTCCCCTTGCAACCGCTGCAGCTGGGAGCGCTATCACTGGGGTCCCTGCTGCTCTCCCCTCCAAGCTGCCATGCGTGCTACTGGTCTCCCCAGGGACCGCTGTGAGTATGCTTCACGATCCTCCCCCCGCCGCACAGGCATGGACAACAGCTGTCGCCCGACATGACGGTAAACTGCCGGGTGCGGATTGCCTTGTACGGAGGGTTAGGGTTAGTTTCAGTGCTAGGCTTACATTATTAAGTGTAAAATGCTAATAATGTAAGCCTAACACTTAAACTAACCCTCCATCCAAGGCAAACCTCAGTCCCAGGCAGCCAATCCCTAACTTCTGGGTGTACAGTGGGCGGGTACAGCCCAGTACTAGGTCTCCACACATACTTCTGGTGGAGACAAGATACACCAGTACCCAAGGTAACTGTGCGGGTTAGGCCAGTCTTGTATTACCGTATTTGAATTGCAGAATACGTGATCAGTGTCCATGTGAATGATTCACGGTAAAACACGGGCATTGAAAGGCAACCGCTTTTGAATTTTCCATCTTACTTGCGGGTACAAATTGCGAATTCCGCAAGCAGGAGAAAAATCGCAGCATGCTCTATTGATGTCAATGGAGGCATGCGACCCAAAGCCCATATGCATATAACATTGCAAATGGGCTGCGGGTACACAAACTGTACTGCGCATGACGCCTGCGAGCCTCCACAGTCATATGCAATACAGTCAAGTGCCGTACATTGTATTACCGGCCGGGCTCACAGCCAGAATCTGCTGCGAACCTTCTGCATGTGGAATCCGACCCCCTTGTGTGAGCATGGCCTTACTGTTTACAAATAAACAAAGCAAACAGCAACAATGGTATATTTTATCTTTAAACACAGAAATACATAATACTTTTTGTGAACTACATAACAAGGAATTGTAAATCAGTTGTAACTAGGTCAGGAAGAAAGCAAATCATCCAAGAATGTATTCAGATTAAATGTATTTAAAGAAGTATTATGATTAAATGTATGTGAAGAAACAATGGCTGTTATTCAGATGAATGGTCAGATGATATTGAGGATACATTTTCTTGTCACTGATGCGTAACTCATAAGGCGTATTTATGGACAAGTTTTAATGTAAGTTTGAACTCCTAACACTGATAAACAGCACAAGTATGAATGCATTAGGAACTAGCTTGCATAACTTTGAATAAAGAGCCAATTTTTGACTTAGTGTTGATCTTGCCAAGGTTAGTCAGTGTTCTGATAATGAAAGGCATGAGTGCAGAACATTGTGGCTGCCTGAAAGTAGAAAAAAGAAACTGCTATATTTCCATGAACAATGCCACCATTGTTGATGAGCCATGTCTGGCACTGTGGCATCCAGCATTGGTAATTTGAATTATGCTGAGCTACAATAGCAGACAAATCCCACGTATAAGGGTAACTTTCCATGGGATGACTATTAGAGATGAGCGAGTATACTCGCTAAGGCACATTACTCGAGCGAGTAGTGCCTTTACCGAGTATCTCCCCGCTCGTCTCTAAAGATTCGGGGCCTGGCGGGGGTCGGGGAGCGGCGGGAGAGAGCGGGGAGGAACGGAGGGGAGATCTCCCTCTCTCCCGCCGCTCCCCCGCTCCCCGCCGCAACTCACCTGTCACCTGCACCGGCCCCCGAATCTTTAGAGACGAGCGGAGAGATACTCAGCTAAGGCACTACTCGCTCGAGTAACGTGCCTTAGCGAGAATACCCGCTCAGCTATAATGACTATCGATCCTTGCTTTTACACAAGAGTAATAGTTGTTCAGTAAATGGAGAAGAAGTGCACCAGAGATCTCTTCCGGCCACCCACCTCCATTCAATGTGAATGGGTAGTCACTAGAGATGAGCGAACACCAAAATGCTTGGGTGCTCCTTACTCGAGCCGAGCTTTTTGTAATGCTCGAGAGCTCGTTTCGAGTAATGAAACCCATTGAAGTCAATGGGAGACCCGAGCATTTTTCAATGGAGCCGCGGCTGCTGCAGGCGGCTCTATTGAAAACAATGATCTGCCGACACCCCTGCATTGTTTTTCATGGAAGGGCTTTACATATAAGTATATTTCAGTGTTAAAAAGAAAATCTTACCTATCCACCGCTGCCGTGTCCCCCGCGGGAATAAAGAACACATCTGCTGCATGCCACATCTGTGAAAGATGCAGCAGAGGAATTCTTCAATTCCCTACCGCAGCTGCCATGTGTGACAGCTGCAGTAGAGGATTCTGCTGCCGGCACCCCATCAATGGATTTCAGGGAAGGGATTTAAATATGAAAATCCAGTAAAAGTAGTGTAAAAAACAAAAAAAAAATAGATACTCACCTCCCTTCAGCTGCCGGGGCTCAGCCGCATCTTCTCCTCGCTGTCCCCAGCTCTGTAGTGCTGATCTATCAGCAAGCGGAGATATAAAATCCCCGCCTGCTGAAAGAGCTGATTGTGATTGGCTGAGGCACTCAGCCATCACATTCAGCTCTCGACGAATGAATGACAGGCGATAGCTGCCAGCCTGTCCAGCCATGGGAGGTGGTGGAGAACTCACCACCTACCGTGGCAACATGTTTCACTCATTGATCACCCTCACTGTCAGAAAGTTTTTTCTAATATCTAATCTGTCTCCTCCCCTTCAGTTTCATCCCATTGCGTTTAAGGCCTTTTTATACGCAATGATTATCGCTCAAAATTTGTTTAAACAGCCAAAAGTGAGTGATAATTGTACATTTTTAGTTCATTATTCGTTCATCACTGACTTTTAGTCTACATAAAAACCGTCATTTGGCAATTTTTTGCTTGGTTGAAATGACAATCGTTTAGCTGTTCAGCGATTCATGGGGATTAGTTATCGTTTAGCGGGGCGTACTTTCTTGCATCTAAAAAGGCAGAGCAATTGACTGTTGGGTGAACAAAGCAACTCTTTTTACCCGCCCTCCTAACGCTCAACCATCGGCAGGTAAATCATCGGCCGTTATGACGCGAACCACAGCAGCTACAAAAAGGATTGAAAATATATTCACCATCTTTTACTTCCTGTGCAAAGGTCACGGCATCTACATCGAGGATTCATCTTTGGGCGCCAGCAGATTTTGCTACTTCTTCCGACAAAAAAAGATTTGTGAGCTTGACACCTAGAGATTCTTTCAAATGTCAATTCACAAAACTCCTTGGTTTTTTTGCACTCAAATTATGCAGATCCACATAATTAGACCTACTTTAATGGCCAATCCACACTTGCTGATTTTTTTTCCCCTCACTATTGCACACGCTCTCCTATCAAACTTAAGCTTAACCAATCGACACAACAAATGACTGAAATGCCCAGGAACCACATCCATTTCTAGCGATAAGACTTAAACGCTCATGTTTAAAAGTAAAACCATCGCCTGACTTTCGATCGTTTGAACGAATTTTGAGCGATAATCGTTACGTGTAAATGGGCCTTTAGTCTTGCCTTGTGCAAATAGTGCTGATCCCTCTGGAATGTGACAGCCCATTCAAAGATGACTAAGAGTTGTTCACTACTCCCTTTGTTTTCAGTAAGCTGAAAGGAAGGAACTAACGGCCCCATTGGGTCCTATGTTCACACCAAATAACCACAGATGAAAATTGCTCATTTTAGCGATTGTATTTGGCCAAGAGTTGTCCTATATAAAGCCCCTCTAAGAGCAGCATATTTTTAGCATAAAATGAGCTTTTTTGTTATCGCAGACAACCCTCCAAAATTTTCCTCTTCTGGAAATCTGTCTACAGATTGCAAGCTTTCAACTCTGGCAGTTTGTAGTCTGTCAATGAACTTCTGATAATAGGATGTTCTAAAACATTATTAGCCTCATTTATCTGGACGGTTGCAAGACAAAATTTGACATTTGCTTAAAGGCCATGTACACCTTTACACTCCTTTTTTTCTTTATTCGACGTGTCTTTGGAAATAAAGACATTTTGGAGCTTGTTTTTAATAAAAAAAAAATTTATTGTCTCCATGCTTGTATTATTTTGCAAGGCTCTGCAGACTGGAAGACTGACAAATTAGCAAAATCCATCAGTGAGAGTAAACTGACGGCTGACTCTCCCTAGTCTGTTCTCCGGTCTGTGAAGGTGCAGCTGTTAGGGGGGCACGTTATATGGCAAAGGCTTTATGAGTCATGACCACACAGGGGCTTTCTGCAGTGACAGGAAGTGACAAGAAGGGAGCACATAGTTATTTATAAGTGCATGTGAGTCTTCCACACAGGGAAGTGCAGTCTATGGAAAGCGTATATGTAGAGATGAGCGAGCACGCTCGGATAAGGCAGTTACTCGAGCGAGCATCGCTCTTCTCGAGTAACTGCATTCTCGTCCGAGCAGGCTCGGGAGCGGGGGGGGGGGGGGGGAGGGAGTGGGAGAGATATCTCTTTTCCCCCTGCTAATCCCTGTCGCCCCCCTGAGCCTGCTCGGACGGGAATGCAGTTACTTGAGAAGAACAATGCTCGCTCGAGTAACTGCCTTAACGAGCGTGCTCACTCATCTCTACTTATATGTCATTGTTTATTCCGTTCGCTCCAAGTCATAACTAGTAAAAGAGGATAAAAAAAATCTGTGAAATGTCTGGAGCGATAAACATTATTATAGAGGGCTGTATGACAATTTGGGGAGATGCTGATCATCTCACCAGCCTCCTTCCCGCCATGCCCCAGCTTGCTGCACCTTGTAGTACTGTTTGGTTATACTCTGCTCTCCATCCATATTATAGTACAATTAGGCTATATTTTTAGTGGAGCTCATCTACCCTCCAGCTTGTTATTTGATCTAGAGATAGCATTGTGCTGTATTCAACTACATGTATCTGTTCCACCACTGGCTATCTCCCATAAGTAAATGGAGAGATAGCATTCTGTAGTATTGAGTGAGGCTACACAGCCTCTGACAGAGGAGAGAGGAGAGCTGAACTTGTGCTGATCAGTGCTGGGAACATCCCCCCAGCCACAAATCTCAGTCGAGAACTTGAGACAATACGTATGAGGTGTTTTAAGTGCATGAGAATGAAAATTCAAAGTCAGAAACAGACAAGTGCATCTTTTTTTTGTGCATGATTTTTCATGCACAAAGGTCTCCATAGCCTGTAATCTTTCATGTATATTTTCAGAGTGACATTAAAGGGGATGAAGACAACCCTGTAATAAAACTGTACAATGGAACTAATACAGTAAATATACTGTAATATATCTTTAAAGGTTCACCAATGCTGAGCCTGGACTTTAATGAGGACCCTCTCTTTTGCTTTCCTTTTCTATACACATGGCATATAAATAGCTCCAGTAAACCTCCTATATAATAAATTACCATCTAGCACAGGTTGGAAATGCCTGCAATAAACCAGTTCACAAGATGTAAGAGGTGAAATATCAGTACTATAAAAGGTACTCTAGGCCACTGACTTGACAAATACTTCATTATATCTTCTGTCAGCTCTTCGTAGCTCTCCGTTAACACAATTCATTCATAAGTTAAACTTTTGCCTTTGTATTGTCAGCCTTGTTACTAAATTAATCAAGCAATTTGAGGAGTAATACGAATTCTGATTTTTATTACCTGGTGTTTTAAGAGAAAATGATAATGTGTAGCAAAGATTTGCCAGAAAACAGACAGGGGCCGTAAAACTATGTGTATCCACAAAGTGTAGTCTCTTATTATTGTTCTGTGTTGTATATCATTACAAATGTAGAATAGCCATATATCAGTGGCCAAGGTGCCTGTCGCACAGAACCCTGAAGAAGCAGTGGGTGGTCATGTAACGTTCATTGTAACGTTCATTTACAGGCTTCAGCAGCCATGAAAGAATCACAGCTGAAGTCTGTGACTAGCTGAGCGGTCACGTGCACAAGAAAAAGTAAGTCACTGGCAACTGCTACTTCCAGGTTCCGTGCTTGGGCACTGGGGCTGCACAGTGAACCACTGGCATATGCGAGTATTCAATTTTTCTTAATTTTAAGCTCTCATAACTTTTTTTTCATGCCCTGGGAAACTCCTTTAAGACAGCTGTGTAGGTTTATCTGCATTTCTATCAAAAACTTCCTATTTAATTATGAGTAAAAAAATCGAAAACTCAGCTGTAGCTACAATGTAAAGCGAGTACTGAATGTAACAATTACATTATGTTTATAGCACCCCATACACATAGGGTAAAAGTCAGCCGAAATGTCCAATTTTGGTCATTTCAGCCAACCATCATTTGAAAATTATACACGACCACTCATTTGCAATGTCCAATAGCAGACCACTTTGCTATCAAAATGTGACCTGTCAGGTTGGATTGGGTGTGGTCAGCTGAAACTAACAGTGCATGTGTAGAGACCCTGAGTGTCCTACAGGGTAATCAAAATGTTCATAAGTCCTCCGGACTTCACTATGAGTCCTTAGGAGGACATAGGTGGTACCCTGCAGGAGAAAAGCACTCTCTCCCTGACCCACGGGTTAACCTTAGTCTGCCCAGCAACAGCTAATTATCCGGTTGTCTGCTGGCAGTTAATTTTCTGATTGGTGGAGTGGGAGGAGTCGAGTGAAGCCAGGGAAAATTAGCTAGGAGGGGAGGAAGTGAGTCAGCAAGAGTGGAGAAAGTACGAAAAACAAGAGGAAGGGGAGAGTTTGAGGATGGAGAAGGCAAAAAGAGGAGGCTGGGAAAGGAGCTGGAGAACATTGGAGAAGTGCAGGAGCATAGCACCTTCATCTGAAATGCCTGGAATGGGAGAAGAGTCTTTTTCATCCCTTCTGGAAGGAACCAGAGCCAGGGCAGACCCCGCGGAGGCTATACAGAGAGTGGTCAGCTCAACTATGAGTGTAATTAATCCCTGACTAGTTAGGAGTCAGTGAGGTTACAGTGAAGCTGTGTTAGTCCCTCTATTCCTCCACAAATAACTTCTGGATAAAACCAGCATTTAACTTGGGTGGGCAGTAACCTCAGTAGAAAGAGAGGGAGAGCAAATCGAGGAAAGTATTGTCTGCTGTTACCTGTTTCAGACGAACTGTTGATGTTGCTATCACCTACTAAACTGCCAATTGTGATTGTTGTACTCTACTGCCAAAAAAAATAGTAAACTGTGTGCCTTTGGTTTACTACAATCCCCACAGACTTGTTTCTTTATTTTGTCATTGCACAAACATAATTACTCATAGGCACTAGTGTCACATGAGACATCACACTAACTATTCTTCGCTATCACTTCGAACCCTATTGCAATCCACCTGCTGTATGAGTCACCATCACTAGGCACAGTAGCCATTATCGTGACACAATTAGAATTGGCATACCCACTCAAGCTGCCCAGTTGCTTACTTCAGCTGACTGCACATGGCATGATCTATTAAATTCAGCTGATCATTTACTTCTCTGCGCAAGTGTAGTGGCCCAGAGTTGTAGAGGCCCCTCCAGCCCTTATAAATGTTTCATGTGTGTCGCATGTCTATTCTGTGATTGTTTCTAGCAAGAGAAACCACGTAATCTTGTAGATATTATACCTTTTAATGGTTAAGCTTGTGAACCTCTCGGGCTCTTCGTCAGGCTAAAATGGAATAGATCTGACAAATGTCTATTCTGTAATGTGGAATACAAGTGTTATGTGCATTGGATGTTTGCAGGATTAATGTCTGGTCATATCTGGTGTTGTCCAGAAAATATATCTACCTGTCTAACTGTTGATTGGTCTGTGTCCACGTGATGTATGTGTGAAAAGAAAGGTGCAGAAAGGTTAGAAGTTGGTGGTGGCCTTGAGTTGAGAGAGGAAGAGAGTCAGTGTGTAAAGGAGGGAGTTAGAGAAAGGAGTGGAGAGATAGAAGAAGCTGAGAGATGGTCTGCCGCTCATGCTTGGGCCCAGCCATTCCAGGAACCCTCCCCATAGCTGCTGACCTTCCAGAGAGTAAAAGCCCGAACATGATGGAAACACGAGGGTGTACAGTCCAGGTACCGCATGTATCCGGAGAAATGGAAACCGCTTCTTAGCAAAGCAAAAAGTGAGTGTATGACTGTGGAGAAAGAGTTTTGATGGGAGAGAGATTCGACAGATAAATTAGATGCTGGATTACACAGATACCCCGAGAATCTTCTCTGCTTCAACAGCACAATTTGTTTTCTGTACCAACACTGTTTTATTGACCTTCATTTCAACAGTGAAAAATACTTTTCTGTGTATGAACTACTTTATTTCTTCAAAGGATCCACAGCAGAGAAAGGAACAGTGGCGTCACGAGTAACAAATAGGATTGAAAGGTAACTCCGATTACTATACGTGATCTCCCCCAGCAGTAACAAGGGTGGGTTTTCCCTTAGCCATATTGAGGGGACGGTAGAACCACTCGTGACAAGGTTTATTTCTCTACCCAGCTTTCTCCTTGGATGCTACACAAGTTAAACTTTAAAAAAGTTTTTTCTTCCTGAAACATTCTCTCTCATTTGCTACTTTATTCTGATATGCTGCTAAATGGATCGTTTGTACCAAGAATCCAACAGGCGATTGAACAGCCACATCATAAGCATTAGGGCAGCTTATCTCTTGTTTTTTTTACCAAGGTAGACTTTTCTTTACACTTTATACCCAAACTAGCTGATATACCCGGCTTCGTCCGAGTTAATTTGGTACTGGTGTTTATCTGGTGTTCACACGGAAAATCTTATGAAGTCGTGGTTTCTTTAGAGATACTGAGGAAAAACATATGTTCACCATTTTGCATAGTTCTCTGCGTTACCCAGAAAACACCACGTGGAGGTAACCATGCGACGTTTCCTTCATATAAAATGACATCAGGAAGTGAAAGAATTAGATTACGTACATAAAATTTGGACACTAATTCTTTTGCGCTTAGAATTGAATAATCGAGTTGGGACCTATTAACTTTTCATATTTATGACACAATCAATGCTCGTGCCAAATTTCCCGTTTCTATGACACCGGAATGTGAGAGATTTAGATTATGTACATAAAATTTGGACGCTAATTCTTTTGCGCATAGAATTGAATAATGGAGCTGGGACCCATTAGCTTTCCCTATTTATGACATAATCAATGCTCGTGCCAAATTTCCAGTTTCTATGAGACCGGAAAGTGAGAAAATTACATTCCGCACGTAAAATTTGGACGCTAATTCTTTTGCGCATAGAATTAAATAATGGAGTTGGGACCCATTAGCTTTTCTTATTTATGACATAATCAATGCTCGTGCCAAATTTCCCGTTTCTATGACACCGGAAAGTGAGAAAATTACATTCCGCACGTAAAATTTCGACGCCAATTCTTTTGCGCTAGAATTGAATAATCTAATTGGGACCCATTAGCTTTTCCTATTTATGACATAATCAATGCTCGTGCCAAATTTCCCGTTTCTATGACACCGGAAAATGAGAAAATTACATTCCGCACGTAAAATTTGGACGCTAATTCTTTTGCGTATATAATTGAATAATCTAATTGGGACCCATTAGCTTTTCCTATTTATGACATAATCAATGCTCGTGCCAAATTTCCCGTTTCTATGACACCGGAAAATGAGAAAATTACATTCCGCACGTAAAATTTGGACGCTAATTCTTTTGCGCATAGAATTGAATAATGGAGTTGGGACCCATTAGCTTTTCCTATTTATAACATAATCAATGCTCGTGCCAAATTTCCCATTTCTATGACACCGGAAAGTGAGAAAATTACATACCGCACGTAAAATTTGGACCCTAATTCTTTTGCGCATAGAATTGAATAATGGAGTTGGGACCCATTAGCTATTCCTATTTATGACATAATCAATGCTCGTGCCAAATTTCCTGTTTCTATGACACTGGAAAGTGAAGAAATTACATTCCGCACGTAAAATTTCGACGCCAATTCTTTTGCGCTAGAATTGAATAATGGAGTTGGGACCTATTAACTTTTCCTATTTATGACATAATCAATGCTCGTGCCAAATTTCCCGTTTCTATGTCATTGGGAAGTGAGTGATTTAGATTATGTACGTTAAATTTCGATGCCAATTCTTTTGCGCTAGAATTGAATAATCGAGTTGGGACCCAATTTATTTTCCTATTTTGGAGATAATCTATGCTCGCGCCAAATTTCATGTTTCTACGACATCGGGAAGTTGGAGAACTTTTGGCGAGTCAGTCAGTCAGTGAGTCAGTGAGGGCTTTCAGCTTTATATATATAGATAAGACTTGAACTAAAAACGATCAAAAAAAATCACATAATACCCCAATAATCATATATTTTCTGAAAGTCCAGTAGATAACTAGAACATTCTAAAAATACCACCCAAGACTTTCCATCCTTAGCACCTTCATTCAATCTTGCATCATTGTAGAAAATGAATATTGGATGTGGAGAGTCCATACATGCCATTTCAACATGCACATGCACATATTCTCCAGAAGTAAGAAAAAAAAATAAAAAAAAATATCTCTGCAGTGTAGATCGTGCTAATAAATATTGGATTTCATTTAAATGGTTACCATGTAAGTGTTACTTTAGTGGTCAAACATGGTTTATCCCTGTGATAACAGCTACTTGCTCATAGACATACTAGCTGATTATAGCACCAGCTTGGTTTTCCAAGGAGGCTATCCTATTGAGAAAACCGCCTTAAAGTCATACTCCTCTCATAAGCAATTATCACCTGCCCACTGGACCCCACCAATCGACAAATCAGTGCACTCTAGTTCATCTTTTCCCTCAGCTGTAACACTATAGCTAGAAGGAGCTTCAATGGAGTGATAACCCCAGGTCTATGGCACTAGTGGAGATAGCTGAGCACAGTAGTCAAGACTCCCACTGATCTAGCAGGAGATAGGTGATAATTAAAAATACGTTCTTACTTCTTAAGTAGAAAAATCCATACAACAGACAAGATATAATTTTCACCCTTTTTCATTGTGCTAAAGCCAATAAACCCTAACTAAAAACCTGTTTGGGGGTAAATGTGAAGGAAACTTCTTCAAGTCATAAATCTCAATAGTTCTTAATAAATGATAGTAGATTGACAATGAGTTCCAGAAAACAAAAGGATACAATTTAAAACTTACAAGACTTGTCAAAACTGTAATTTGTTTCCCCATGCAGTGACAGAAGAGTAAGAAAAGAAAAGCAGGGTAATAAGGTCAATAGTCCTAGTAATGGGAACGGCACATGTAGAATCATTTGTTGGTATTCGCCACATATCTTCCCATTTACATTAGACTCCAGACAATTGCTGTTGCTCCCCATAAAAGTTTGAAGATTGAATCCTGCATAAAAGTATAAGGTTGTGAACTGTGAATCATTCAGTGTTATTTTATGTTACAGAAATAAAGGGAAGATTCATGGCCGTCTATGAACTCGCGAGCTGGAATCCTTTTGTGCTTTCATTGCTGACAGAAGGTCATTTCAAATATTACAAAAACAATATCACTATTATATAGTTTGTATTTAAAGAAGAAAACTTCACCTCTGCACATCAACCTTGTACACAGCATTGTATATACTATAAAGAATAGTTTTTAAGTGCCTTTTTTAACCCCTTCAGTAGCAGCCAGTCCTATTCTGGGCCTTTAAAGGGTTTTGGAAAATTAGAAAAACATGGCTGCCTTCCTACACAAACAGCATCACGCCTGTCCACAGACTGTGTGTGGGTTTGCATCTCCGGGCCAACCACTTCAATAAGTGAGCCAATGTTTTGTTTTGTTTGTCATTGTCACCATTCAAAAGCCATAGCAATTTTTTTTTATTTTTCTGCAAATTAGTTTTTTTTGCAAGATGAATTGTGTTTTTCATTTGCCACATCATTTAATATTTTTAATTATCTTTTATTAATTTTTTTTTTCTGAATGGGTGCAAAACTAGCCTCAGAGATCTCGCCATTTTTAAGTTTTTTTTTCTTCCCTTCTGCTTACTATGCGGTAAAAATAAAAAGCTACTGTAATTTTATTCCTGCGATCAGCATGAATTCTGATTGGCCATGTTAAATAATTATAGTTTTGTTTTTTTTAACACTTTAAAACAATAAAAATATGTTTTATAGAAAAAATAATTTTAGTTTTGTTGCCTTCTGAGATCTTTTAAAGGGCCAATTCAGCGAAAAAACATGCCTTAATTGTCTGTCTCCTTTGTGTATTCCAGTCACTTTGATGCCGTGCAGCTCTAGATACCATTTTGAGGGTGAAAATTTTCTATTTCAATCCCATGATGCATTAGCCCAGCATTAATTAAAGAGGTTGTCTCGCGAAATCAAGTGGGGTTAAGCACTTCTGTATGGCCATATTAATGCACTTTGTAATATACATCGTGCATTAAATATGAGCCATACAGAAGTTATTCACTTACCTGCTCCGTTGCTAGCGTCCTCGTCTCCATGGTTCCGTCTAAATTCGCTGGCAGCTTGCTTTTTTAGACGCGCTTGCGCAGTCCGGTCTTCTCCTTTCAGCACGAGCCGCTTCAGTGTGCTCCCCGCTACAGCTCTTCTGCGCATGCGCAGACGAGCTGTCACTGCTCGGGAGCGCGCTGGAGCGGCCATTCTGTACAATCCTCTGTTAGAGGAAGGTGCAGAGCCGCCCAGCTGTCCCGAGAAGCCGCCCAGCTGTCCCGCCGTCCTGCCGCCCAGGTAAGTGATGGGCCGGGGGGGCTGCCGCTGCGCCGGGGGGGCTGTCGCTGTGATGGGGGCGCTGTCGCTTGATGGGGCGGCTGCCGCTGTGATGGGGGCACTGTCGCTTGATGGGGGGGGCTGCCGCTGTGATGGGGGTGCTGTCGCTGTGTCGGGGGGGCTGCCGCTGTGATGGGGGGGCTGCCGCTGTGCCGGGGGGGCTGCCGCTGTGATGGGGGGGGCTGCCGCTGTGATGGGGGGGGCTGTCGCTGTGATGGGGGGGGCTGTCGCTGTGCCGGGGGGGGGGGGGGCTGCCGCTGTGATGGGGGGCTGCCGCTGTGCCGGGGGGGCTGCCGCTGTGATGGGGGGGGCTGCCGCTGTGATGGGGGGGCTGTCGCTGTGCCGGGGGGGGGCTGCCGCTGTGATGGGGGGGCTGTCGCTGTGCCGGGGGGGGCTGCCGCTGTGCCGGGGGGGGGGGCTGCGCCGGTTACCTGCTGCCTGGCGGTGGGTGACTGTGTGCCGTGGTCGGCGGCGTTCAATCCAGGGGTCCGGTCGGCGGCTGCGGGGCATCTTGTTGTCAGGGAGACACAGCTGGTAGCGTCTCGGGAGCGCGCACGTCGGGCTACAGCAAGCGATGGGAAAAGAGCTGGCGGCCATCTTGAGAAAATTTTTATAAGTTGCTGAAACGCTGGAACTGTAAGTACAAACCAGCTAGAAAAGTCATTTACAGGGGGGCTTAGTAATGTATGCTCAATAAGGGGGACTGGGCAAAAAAAAAATTCACTGCTTCCTCGAGACAACCCCTTTAAGGCTATACTATTTTTGCCAGCAGGGAAGATGGGGGGTGGGGTGGGGGGGTGAGAGGGGTGGTAGGTTAATTATGATTTTATCATTACCTTCCACATTCCCTTAAATAATTCATAAGTATGAAGCCAGGAAGATGAGCTGTGATCTCTTATATTATAAGTGTTTGACCAGAGCTGTGTGATCATCATCAGTAACCATGATAGGAGATTCAATTTCCACCTCACGAACTAAGCAAGGTACCATTAGCTCACTTATCTATATATATAAAGACGAAAGCCCTCACTGACTCACTGACTCACTCGCCACTAATTCTCCAACTTCCAGATGTCATAGAAACATGAAATTTGGCACGAGCATTGATTATGTCATAAATAGGAAAAGTTAATAAGTCCCAACTCGATTATTCAATTTAAAGCGCAAAAGAATTAGTATCCAAATTTTATGTACAGAATCTAATTCTATCACTTCCCGATGTCATAAAAATTTGAAATTTGGCATGAGCATTGATTATGTCATAAATAGGAAAAGCTAATGGGTCCCAACTCGATTATTCAATTCTAAGCACAAAAGAATAAGCGGCCAAATTTTACGTGTGGAATCTAATTCTCTCACTTCCTGATGTCATTTTATAAAAAGGAAGCGTTGCATGGTTACCTCCACGTGGTGTTTCCTGGGTAACGCAAAGAACCATGCAAAATGGTGAACATATGTTTTTCCTCAGTATCTCTAAAGTAACCACGACTTCATAAGAATTTCCGTGTGAACACCAGATAAACACCAGTACCAAATTAACTCGGGCGAAGCCGGGTATATCAGCTAGTATATAAAACGCACAAATATAAACTATGTAGTAAAAATAACAAGTGGACTTTAGTCTGTGGGCCATTATGACTGCAGTGGTACCAAATCTGTATTTTTATGGTAAATTACTTATAAAATAAAATTATTTCCATTTATAAAGGATGACCCATCTTTAAAGTCATATTGGGGTTCGAAACTTTATTCAACTTTTTTATTGTTTCAGTATGGGACTCTAATAGGGGACATGATAGATCGCTTGATGGCTTCCATAATGCTTTGGAATACTTAGTAGTCCAATGCTTTATTGTTGTCAGTGTTACATTGCCAGAGGCACTGCCTGATAAGTAGATACTGATGGCAGACATGGAAATGTGGCTGTATATATGCTGACATCTTTCCTTTATAATCAGAGCTAAAAACCGTCCATTCTTAACACCAGTGAGGTCTCAATTCCCTGAAGATGGTTGATACTACATTTATAACACATCTGATTGACATATCATTAAATTGTAGACAGGGAACCATTTTTCAGAATTGTAAACCTGTAAAGCCTATTTTACGGATCAGCCAAAAGAAATATTTTTCAATAAATTTGTACATAAAGTAACTGAGACACATTAAGCTTTTGAGATATTGTTGTAGCACGTTATTGTCAGTGATTCGGCTCCTAATGTTTCCTGCAATGTACATAATATGTGTGATTTATTCCCCCTATGTGAGTGTATTATGTGATGTAGTGGGGACTGATATGAATGCAGCCCATTTGCTGATAGATAAGGTTTTTCAGGTTGAATACTTCTGGTTTGGAAACTATTTTTACGGCCATCTTTCCTTTGTTTAATTCTCAAGCTTTCATTGGCCGTTTGCCATCCCTTCCTAATAAACATATCACAATCACTTGTATTATATCAGTAATAATTTCACAAGGGGAAATCATATGCCAGTACAAATTGTAGGAAAAAAAAAACTACCTCTCTGCTTCCTATTTTATTCTGTGGAGATTATCTACTTACATTTGAATAACATAAAATGGTTTTTCAGCACATAATGAATTTCTCCCACGGCGCTGAAATATTATGACCGCGAATGCTGCGACTGTTAATAGACTGTATTTAGTATGAAAACAGAGCAGAGAGAGAATTAGAAATTCATGTATATTTTACAATAATTTTGTCAACCTTTAATAGTTCTTTTTAATATTGCATAGTAATTTTCACAATATTGGCCACACTGGAAATCATTCAGAACGGTCAGAGAAGAGTCACGTTGTTCAAGACGTCTCATCATATCGGATGCTCTCTACTTAATATTAGTTTTAGAACCTGCATTACCAATGTCTTTCATATGCGATTGGGATATTAGTATGTATCGTATGTTTGACGTTCGCATATTGAGTAGGGTCAATTTTATGGCTACGATTGCACAGAGACAATGCATTTAGAAAGTTTTCAGATGCTTCCGTTTTTTTTAACATTTTGTTAGGTTGTGGTCTTGTGCAAACAAAAAAAAAATCAAGTTTTCCCCATCATTCTGCACTCGATACCTCATATTGACAAAGTGAAAACAGAATGGTAGAAAGCTTAGTAAATTTTCTTTAAAAATACCAAATTAACATTTTGCAATTACATCAGACCTTTTGGTATGACACTTAAAATTTAGCTCTGGGGACCTCTTATTTCTCTTGATCATCTTTGAGATGTTTCTGCACCTCAATTGGAGTCCACTTGTGGTAAATTCAGTTGACTGAGCATAATTTTGACAGACACGTGCCTGTATATATAAGGTCTCACAACTCTCAATGCATATCAGAGCAAAAACCAAGTCGGGAGGAGGAAAGAACTTCACGGTGCTTTGCAACGGTGCCTCTGATCCCGTGGGTCAGCTGCCAACCACACCGGACTACTCCAAGAGGTAGTGGCCTGCTTGGCTTACCATGGTGAAGTCCAGATCCCTGCACAGGAGTTAGAGGGTGAATACCAGGGGACCAGCTGGTTGGTTGGCTCAGGGGGTCCACAATCGCTATCCATGACATTAGATTAGAAAGTCTATGGTACTATTATTGTAAAACTTCCGGCCACTGGTGTTTGAACAGTATTTGATCAGGCACTATATGGTTGCACCACTGGAAACCAGTAAAACACTATTATATTGGCTCTGTATGGTTTAACTACCTGATGACCATAGAAAGCTGCAAGTAATAACATTTTTAACTGCAAACTCTGTGGCTGGATTATTTGAAGGCCACAATGTTGCAGCAGTGCTAGGATCGCTGCCGGATTGACGGATTCCGGTGCGGGTTTTAGACATGGTGCTGCACCTTCTAGCTTAGTAGGTGTGCCACAATGCGCTGACATCTGTGGATGATTAGCTAACTATATAGCTGGGATGGATAGGAAGCTAAGGTGCTGTAAATTGTCAGTCGCTCACTGTCTGAGCTGGCAGTTACTGGCTCCTGTGGACAGCGTGGTGTCCACTGTTCCTTACTCTGGACGGCTCTGGGTGCTGCGGCTTATTCTACCAAAGCTAAGTGCTCTGTTTTATTTTGTTTTGTCCTTTATCATTTTGGCCAAGTAGGGTTACTTAGGTCCCAGGAAGGAGTGCAGGCCCGCATCTATTGACGCGATCAGTCTGCCGTGTTACGCAGGGCCCTCTCACTCATTCGTTACATATTTAGGGAAAGTCTTCCCATTTATTATTTGTCAGTTTGTTTTGGACGCCACACTGTGAGCAATTATTGTGCATGTCTGCAGGTGCTGGTCCAGCACGTCCTTTGCAGACGTAACACACAAGGCACTGTGATTTAGACTCTGCTTTGGACTCTTCACATGTAAAATGCATATGTACTTCAGTCCATGTTTGGAATGTAACGTTATGCAATGGCCACATTGACTGTTTTAGCAGATTTCGCTTTAGTGTCATTTAAATTCCTAGAATGCACTGCTCTCTAGTAGGAAGAAATCACCAGAACTCTAGCTTTTGGATGAGACTACCATTGAAAACATCATGAATATTTTTTTACAATCAGTACTAAATAGGTAAATTACTGCAAATGAAATGCAAAGTTAAGACCAGTTTACACATCCCAATCATCATTAAGATGTGAACTAATACAAGAGTTCATAACGATAATTGCATTAAACATAAATGAAGGAAGTACAATGCATTGTTGTTATCCACACATCATTGATCATGAGCATTCGTGTTTGAGCAGTATTGCTGAATAGTGACATCATTATTACGTTATCTATAGAAGTCTAACAGAACTGTGCAAATCCATTCCTTTCTCCATTGGAATTCACAATCTGTAATACAGATTAACCTATTATTTTTTCTTTGGAATGTAGGCTGAAATCAAAGTACCTGGTAGAAAGCCGTGCAAACACAGAGAGAAGATACAAATTCCACGCAGATGTATCCCTTCCTTGAATTCAAACCCAGAACCCCAGCACTGCAAGGCAAACGTGCTAACCACTGAGCCACCATGCTGCCCACATACAAATGATTGAACTTGTTCCTAGGGTACTTTGTTAACCACTTGAAATTAATTTCTAGTTTGTACAAAAATGGAAACAGTGGAAACGAAACTTTACTCCAATGCTTGTTTAAAAGCAGCCTGTTAAAATATTAACAAGTGGAGTTTTCCGTTTGGCTGGACTCACAAGGCTGTGTTTGCTTGTAGACCGCACACATAGCCTTCGCTTGTGAGTACTCAACAAGCATGTAATGACATGCGTACTGGCTGTGTGCTACCAATCCCCATATGCACTAAGATAGAACATGACGCAATATTTTTTTTGCTCGGCTTGTGTGTGTGGCACAATTAAAATCTATGAGATGTTGCTACTATGTATTATTAGCACATAAACTGTACAGGTAGTACGCACTGAGTATACGGTCGTGCGATCCCTGGTACCGCATATTCTCCTGTTGCCGACCCGGACTTCCTGACTTGCCTCTGTGTCTGTTTGTCTCAGTATTTGTTTGTAAGTCCGACCCCCTGCCCCCGCTTCCCTAGTGAGTATAGGGACCGTCGCCCAGTTGTCGCCCTGGGGCCTAGCCCAGGGGGGCAAGTAGGTAGGGACAGGGGTTGCGGGTAGCTTTTAGGCACTTCCAGTACCCGAACCCTAGTACCCTGACAACAAACATGCCTACCTAGAGATAGATCCCATTCAAAATAAGACTGAAGTAATCATATGTAAAGATGCAGAATTAAGAAGAATCTTAACTGTTAGATGGTAAAATACTTAAGTTAGTTGAACACATAAGAATGTTTATAAAGTAGATGAAAAACACAAAGGAGACCAATAAAAAAAGGAATTCAATATTTGAAATGTGTCATAATTTTTTACTAAAATGTAAGCTAAGAAACCTGTTTAGCTACTGTATAGGCAGCAGCCATTTCCTTGCAGCACACTTGATACAAGAGCGAAGGCTTGAAGCATCTCATCAGAAACAATACACAGCCAGAATTCCCTAAGCACCAAACAACTGATGGATATTCCTATTGAAATAATAAAGTCGAAATTGTTTTACAGTGTAGGAAAACAATTCCCTATAGTGCAAACCCACCAGAAGCAGCCAGTCATGGTGCGCACATTCATCTTGTGCTGTGAGAAGTTGGAATTTTCGGAAAAAATATTGAGGTACATTTATTAACACAATTCCGGTATAGAAAAGTCACAAAGTGCACAAACTTGCTGAAAAATTTTGTGACTCTTCTTCCTCCTGCGCTGGCCCCACCATTTTTCTGAAAATTGAGTGGAGATTTTGGGATGGGGCGTAGCCATCCCTGACGACATATTTAAGCCCTTAGTGACTTTTTATGTCCTGGCCAAGTGGACTTTAATCCTCAGGGCTGTAAAAATACGCTCACCCTGAGGATTAAAGCCACATGGGCTGTGGGCTATGGACGTGACAGTTCCCTGCTGTCAGCTGCAGGAGGTAGAGGACAACTTGGAGCTGTAATGAGGGCCGTTATGTGCAACCCCTGGTCATGTGATCGCCATTATCCAATGGATAATAACTAGAGATGAGCGAGCACCAAAATGCTCGGGTGCTCGTTACTCGAGTCAAACTTTCAGTGATGCTCGAGAGTTCGTTTCGAGTAACGAACCTAATTGAAGTCAATGGGCGACTCGAGCATTTTTGTATATCGCCAATGCTCGCTAAGGTTTTCATTTGTGAAAACCTGGGAAATTCAAGAAAGTGATGGGAACAACATAGAAACGGATAGGGCAGGCGAGGGGCTACATGTTGGGCTGCATCTCAAGTTCCCAGGTCCGACTATTAAGCCACAATAGTGGCGAGAGTGAGCCCCCCCCCCCCGCACTTTCAGCATAAAGATCGTTCTCCTCTGCCACAGCTGTAACAGCTGTGGCAGAGAAGAACGATGTTAGCCCATTGAATTCAATGGAGCAGGCAATACAGCTGGCTCCATTGAAAGCAATGGGCTGCCGGCGATCGCGGGATGAATTGTCGGGAAGGGCTTAAATATATAAGCCCTTCCCTGCAATTCATCCAGAAATGTGTAAAAATTAAAACAAAATATACTCACCTTGTCCCGGCAGAACGATGTTAGCCCATTGAATTCAATGGAGCCGGCAATACAGCTGGCTCCATTGAAAGCAATAGGCTGCCGGCGATCGCGGGACGAATTGTCGGGAAAGGGTTAAATATATAAGCCCTTCCCTGCAATTCATCCAGAAATGTGTAAAAATAAAAAATATATATATACTCACTTGGTCCCGGCAGACGGAGTTCAGCGCGGCCAGCGGCAGTCCTCCTGAACTGCTCTGAACAGCTGTGAGTAGTTTTCAGCAGCCGGGGATTTAAAATCCCCGCCTGCTGAGTGAGCTGCCTCTAATTGGTCACAGCCTGATCAATCAGAGGCAGATCTCACTCACACCCATTCATGAATTTATGAATGGGTGAGTGACTGCTGCCTCTCATCTGATTGGTCCCGCTGAGCCAATCAGAGGCAGCAGTCACACACCCATTCATAAATTCATGAATGGGTGTGTGAGTGGAATCTGCCTCTGATTGGTCAGGCTGTGACCAATTAGAGGCAGCTCATTCAGCAGGCGGGGATTTTAAATCCCCGGCTGCTGAATACTACTCACAGCTGTTCAGAGCAGTTCAGGAGGACTGCCGCTGGCCGCGCTGAACTCCGTCTGCCGGGACCAGGTGAGTATATATATATTTTTTTTTACACATTTCTGGATGAATTGCAGGGAAGGGCTTATATATTTAAGCCCTTCCCGACAATTCATCCCGCGATCGCCGGCAGCCCATTGCTTTTAATGGAGCCGTCTGTATTGCCGGCTCCATTGAATTCAATGGGCTAACATCGTTCTGCCGGGACAAGGTGAGTATATATATATTTTTTCTTACACATTTCTGGATGAATTGCAGGGAAGGGCTTATATATTTAAGCCCTTCCCGACAATTCATCCCGCGCTCGCCGGCAGGCCATTGCTTTCAATAGAGCCGGCTGTATTGCGGGCTCCATTGAATTCAATGGTCAGTGCTCGTTTAATCGAGACGAGTACCGCGTGGTGCTCGTCTCGAGTAACGAGCATCTCGAGCACCCTAATACTCGAACGAGCATCAAGCTCGGACGAGTATGCTCGCTCATCTCTAATAATAACGATTGCATGAAACTAAATAAAAAGAAAATTAAAGTTTCAGCTCCCTTCAAGTATCGAATCCATGAGGGCAACTGAGAGTACTCAGCCCCATCCTCCGCGATGTGCCGTGGCATTCTGGTCCTGCCAGGACCTGATGCCGTCTTCTGCACATGCGCACCAGACGTGAAACGTCACACGCATGTGCAGAAGGCCAAGGAAATTTAAAATCACCATGCTCCCGGCTAGTATGAGTAGCCAAGAGCATGGAAATGTCACCAGGAACAGCTGTATGTGGCTCCCCATCACATGATCGCCGTTATCCAATGGATAACGTCGATCATGTAAAGTAAAAAGCAAGTTTAAAAAAGTGTAAAAAAAACTGAAAAAAAAGTTTCAGTTTCATCTTTCCTCATATCCATGAGGGGAGATGAAATTATGTACCTTACCCCAGCTTCTGCCCATGTGCCTGTGCCAAAACGGCAGATGCATGCACAAAAGCCGCGGATTGCCAGTGTAATTTAAAATCTCCCTGCTCCTGGCTACCAAACTGAGAGCCTGGAGATTTCACATGAGAAGACGTGGTACGTGATCCTTGGTCACATTATCACCATTATCCAATGGATAACGGCAATCACGTAAAAGTAAAAAAAAAAAGCTATATTCACTTCCCGTCATGGATCCAATTCGAAATTACTTACCTAAGGCCTCTGGCGATGTCCCCCAATAGGATCTTTATCCGCGGACCTCTTCCCAGCTTCGGCGTATATGCCCATTGGCAAAATGGCAGACACAAGCGCAGAGGTTGGGGAGGACCTGAGAAATTTAAAATCTCCTTGCTCCTGGCTACTAAAGGTAGCTGAGTGCCTGGAGCAGAGGGCTGCGGTAAGCGCTCCCCAGTCACATGATCGCCGTTATCCAATGGATAATGGCGATCACACAAAAGTTAAAAAACAGTTGAAGTTTAATGCTCTGGTTTGGGCTCCGTTGTGCATACGAACCTTAGATTAGGGCCATAATGGGTAAGTTTCTGAACACAGGACAAACAGGTGGATCCATTTTGGGGTTTAGCCCTTACTCATATGTGTGCTGTACAAAAAAATTGTTCTTAAAATGAAATAATTGCCAAACAAAAGAAAATTGTAATTTTTTCCTTCTGCTTTGCTTATATTCTTTCAAAACTGTGAAGTCAAAATATGCAGTACTCCCCTAGATGAATTTGTTAAAGGGTCTAGTTTTCAAAATGGGGTCATTTGTGGGTGGTTTCCATCCTATTTGTCGATCAAGGGCTCTACAAGTGGGCAATTGGACCTGAAACACCTTCAAGCAAAATGTCTGTTATGAAAATCACCGACTGCTCCTTTTGGTTTGGGCCCCATTGTGCATACAGACATAAGATTAGGGCCACAATGAGTATGTTTCTGAAAGCAGGACAAACAGGGTATCTATTTTGGGGTGTAAATCCTCATTTATCATGTGCACTATAGAAAAAAATCCTGTCTTTACAATGACAGATTTGCAAAAATATGAAATTTTATTTTTTCTCCTCTAAGTTGCATTAACCTAACTTAAAAGAAAAGTGTGGGGCCAAAATACTCCTGACCTCCCTCAGTGAATACATTAAGCGGTGAATTTTTTAAAATGGGGTCATTTGCATCTATCATTCTGACACCCATGAGCCTTTGCAATCTTGGCTTGGTGCAGAAAAACAAAGTGTTCCTCAAAATGTTAATAATTAATGTTAAATATGTACGTCTCCTAAACGGCAAAAAAAAAAACCTACAGTTTTTCCAATGTGCTTCCAGAATAAAGTAAACAGATGGAAATATATATCTTATCAAAAATTAGTAAAGTATGTTTGCACATATTTGAAATTTTGCAGTTGGAAATGTCAAGAAATGAAAATTTTTTCAAAATTTGGCACATTTTATAAATATACACAAATTCTAATGGTCTATTTTTACCACCTAAATGAAGTACGACATGTGGTGAAAAAAACTTCCGAATCACTTAGATATGCAAAACCTTTACGGAGTTATTCTATGTGACACATGTCAGATTTCCAAAATTTGGCTTGGGCATTAAGGCGCAAACAGGCTTCGTCACTAAGGAGTTAAGTATAATTTATGCCAGACACTGGAATAAATTATACCAGTAATCTATAACAGGTCAGGTGCACAGAGCTGTTGGGGGATGCACTGAATGCATTAAAAGACATGCTTCTCCTCTTCAGGTATTCAGTGCTCCAGGGGAAATTGTACTAAGCCAAGCACAGGAAATGCCAGTGAACTTTCCCCCTTCATGTGTTGAATACCTGGGTTATGAAGTAAGACTCTAACAGGATAGAGTTCTTGAAATAGTATGGTCCATATGGTTGATTAATATTAATGACATCTAGCCCTCCAATCCCATAAAATATATACAACATGGCAAACAACGCTTTACTTGTTTGGGGGCTAGAATGGAAACTAATAGCCTGCAAAAATTTTAGGCTGTACACAAACCTCCTTAAATAAGGATACTGTAGCGGGGCAGACATACCGCCTGTGCAGTTGGTTCAGTTGCACAGGGGCCCAGAAGGGGGAGGGGACCCGGGTTGCTGAGTGAGGCACCGCACTTGGGCCCCATAATTTTACTTTTTTTTAAGCATACTTGATAAATTGAAAAAAATCATGCCATGCTCCTCTGCCACTCTGCAGTCGCTTTAGCTGGTGCTGCTGTCCCATGCTATGACTTCCCGGTTGTGGGATCATGTGACAAATACACATGCAGTCAATTCCTGGTCTTAGTGTTAGTGAGGCTGGGGAATGTCCACAGCAATTATGTGTGTTTGTCACATGATCGTATAATCCAGAAGTCAGACAGAAGAGCCAACTACAACAGCTGGGAGCGTCAGAGGAGGTAAGTATGGGCTGTTTTTTTTTACATTTGTATAAGTGGACACTATTTATTTAAGAGGGGGGAGTGGTATTATATTTAAAGGTGTCAGAAGGTGGTATATCTAAGGGCTCAGTCAGACGGGCGTTTGTTCACTGCGCATGTTACTTGCATTTGCAATCCGGATCTTTTAGAACCAATGCTTTTCAATGGCAGCGGTCACATGCCTGATATTTACCTGCACACAAAAATGTGCAGCAGTAAATATAGGGCAGCCGATTGAAAAACACAAGTAACTGTGGCATTCTGGCTTTTTTTGATGTGAAACCCCTGGATACTGTCACATCCAGGGGTTTCAATGCATAATGGGGCTGGCGGCAGCAGCGCCGACCCCATTGACAACATACAGAGAAGATCGCAATCCTCTGGCACAGCTGTGACAGTTGTGGCAGAAAAGCGCAATGCTCTCCCATTGCTTTCAATGGGGCTGGCGCTTCTGCAGCCCCATTGAAAGCAGTGAGATGCTGGCAGCCCTGCAATGATTTTCGGGGAAGAGCTTTAAATATAAGCCCTTCCCTGAAAAATCATCCCTAGAATGTGTAAAAAATAAAAAAATATATACACTCACCTCTCCGAAGCTGCCGAGGCTCAGACGCATCCAGCGGCTTCTTCTCCTGAGCTGCTGTGCAGTGCTTTCAGCAGGCGGAGATTAAAAATCCCTGCCTATTGAAAGGGCTGCCTCTGATTGGCTGAGCACTGTGACCAATCAGAGACAGCACTCAGCTGTCATTCAATAGAGATCAAAGGTGCAATCACATCTAGGGGTTTCACATCCAAGGAATACCCAGCTGCAGCTGTCACAGCCACAGAAGGGGATAGCGGGCAGCGAACTTAGGTGCGCATAAAAGCAGCCAAGTGTGTTTTTTTTCAGTGTGACGCCCGCTTCTGTCACGTGAATTTTTTTTATGCATGCGTTTTGCACACAAAAATTCACACATAAAAACGCCCGTCTGACTGAGCCCCAAAGTGGCAAAAGGTGGCATATCTAAAAGGGGCAAGTAGGAGTATAAAGAAGGTATTATTACTAAATAGGGACACGTTTACTGTGTAGGAGTCTTTATAAATGGCACTTCCTATGTGGCTTCTACAGGGACACACAAAGGGGGATAATATTACTATGTGGGGCATCGCAAGTAGCATTATTACTATCTGGGGCACTGTAGATGGGGATATTGGGTAGAAGTGTTGAAAGAGTAGGGAGGATACTGTGAGGCTCAGTCACACGGCGTTTTTACAAGCGTATATACGCGCTTAAAAAATGCGTGACCATGTCCATTGCCATGTCCTTTTGTAGGTGCGATTTTTTTTTTTGATGAACGCAGTACAAACGTTTTTACGCGCGTATATACACGCGTAAAAACTACTATGTGACTGAGCCCTAAAAGTGAGGAGCCAAATGTGTTTGTTTTTGATTCTGCAGAGATATGTTGTTACTGGTAAAAGTCATCATGGTGGTCTTGGCCGGATGAAGAAGAAAGGGGACATTGAACAACTCCAATTAGACAGAAAGTCACCTATGATCAATGAATAAAACTGTACTGTCTACAGAGCGTCTCAGTAAGGGCTTAGTCACACGGCCGCACGTGTTACTGCAGGAAGAAGACGGCCGCACTTCAGGACGGACGTCTCTCTGCAGTGCCGGAAGAAAGAACATGTGATCGGCTTCATTGCCGGTCATGTGTTCTTTCTTCGGCGCTACGGGGAGTCGTCCGTCCTGAAGTGCGGCCGTCTTCTTCCTGCAGTAAGGGCACAGCCACACGGGCGCATCGGCGCCCGTGTGACTAAGCCCTTAGGCTGGTATCTATCATATGGTATGTGTGAGGGTAATATTGGTTTTTGTATAGTATTTTTTACTGCCACAGTATGGTGGTATAACGTTACTATGCAGTGGTAATATGTGATCACGGTCAAGCAGTATTATTTGGCCCTTTTATAGTGTCATTATTGGTAATGCTAATTTTGGTATAGTGTGTTTTGTTTATTGGCAGTATGGAGGTAATATGGGTGGTAATAGTATTTGCACCTTTTATATAGGGTATGTACTATTATTTTTGTGTCTGGTCTGGGGTAACATATCAGTGCGTAGCTATTTGTTACACTTTTCCTAAGCCCGTAAGAAAGGGTAAGGGCACAGGCGTGACCTTGAAAAAAACAATGTATATAGTTCCAGCACTTCTCATAAAAAATAATCTTAATTAGAATATATGAATGGAAATGTAAACAAGCTCACAAGTGCAAACAGGGATCTACAAAAAAACTAAGCCTTAATCAAATGCTCATGTTTGAAAGAAGAGAGGGGCATCACACATTCAGAAATCTGCTATGGATCTCAGCCTTTTCCAGATTTTTATATTTTTGAATTTTTGGGGTGAGCAGGCACGCTCAATGCACTGTAGCCCTCAGCACTATGTGTCCACCCCTCTATTTAACATTACACATGTAGCAGGACTTTGCTGTATTTTATTTTATGTTAACGGTAAGGATAATACAAATGTAGCAAAGTTGAACTTTTTACTTTGAACAATAGAGGATATTTATTATAACTGTTCTAACGTTAGACAGAATGAAACTAGAACCATGAGACATAAGAAGGCAACAATGTATCACAGTGGTGCACAGTATTGCAGACACTATTGCAGTATTGCTAGACGTACAGTATTAGACACTTTACTCATCCTTTTATGGCTTCTTTTCTAGACACTTTTCAAAACTATCTAGTGAGGCATAAAAAGTCTGCAAAAATATAACATTTTGCGCATGGCATGTTAGCCACTTTTTGGCGCAATTCCGGTGTATTTCACAATTTTCCCAAATTTATCTTGATATCACCCTGCATGATCTCTGATTTTACATGGAACTGCAGATAAACCTACTTCATTGTCCTGACTCGGGAATTGTCTTGGTGTCAAAGGAAAGAATAAATTCAGCTTTGCTACAGCTGTAAAATCAATGGTTAATTTTAGGAAAGTTGCATTGTGATAAATATAGAAATGAACATTTCCTATGCAGTGCAATACAAAACAGGAATGAGTTAATGTATACAAGGTATTTAGATTTCGTCAGTTGACAAATCTACTTGTGATCTACCTGCCAATAAGATCCATTGAGCTAACGGATTGTGATGGCAATCAGACATTCTATTTACCCCTTGGGTAATATAGTGGGTAAATTTGTGGATAGGGAGAGTTGTGTAAACTAATGCTCCCAGCTTTTATACCAAACAATAAAAAGCAATTTTAGTATTTTCAAATATTACGTCTTCAAGTTCCATTTATTAAACACTAGGGGGCAGTTTAAAACAGCATAACGCGTTTAACGGATAGAAAGTCTATTGTTTAGAATGTAGCGTTTGCTGCCACTCTTTTAACTGTTCTGTATTCTTGCAATTTTAATTTAGCCTCTTTTTGTATAAGAAATCAAAGTACAGAAACAGAATTTTCGATACTTTCAAGGATGACCATGAGGTCACAGTTCTGAGTGTAGATACCATCCTTTCTTGTTGCTTTGCTGAAAATGTAAAATAACAAGGGAACCTTTCCCATGTACCATTCCAAATGTGTCACTCACTGCCTGTCAAACTATTTCACTTGAGATAATGTAACATTCTGATCAGCTATCTGGGTCATGATAGACAAAGATGTAAATCGGCTCACAGAGAAGGAGATTATGGATATGGAAATGAGAGAGCTCCATACATTATCTATCTGGACGCTTGGGCACTGACTTACCTAGGTAGCTCAGTCTAATAGAAGATCCATGTGTTTGTCTCTGAGTGAAGCCTATGTACATGAAGCTAATTGTAAAGTCCAGCACATTTTGCAAGTGCAATGAGTTAATTTAAAGTGACAGGAATCATATATTCCTTCTGTGTATTCATTAGATACAAATGACTGCCAAGATGCTTCATGATGGTTCCTTGTTTTCTAGAAAACAAAAGCAATGTCCCTGGCTCCTTATATATCTCTGCCGTTTTCTGCTTTAATCTCCGAGGCACTTGAGTGTATAATGTGTGGTAATATAGTCAGTGCTCTGCTGAAGATATAGTGTGCATGCAAATACATAATATCTAGGCAAGTTAAGAGTCAAAAACAACAGGAGGCAACTGCATGACACAGTAGGCAAACAAGAGATCATTTAAGCAACAAGTTATAACAGGGCAAATTACTGCACGCATTAGACGATGGAATACTTTATATATGTTCTTAAAGGAAGTCTGTCGGGACTTTGTAGCAATATAAACTCTATAGAATGTGATATATGGCAAAGCATTAAGAATAGAGATGAGCGAGCACCAAAATGCTCGGGTGCTCGTTACTCGGGACGAACTTTTCGCGATGCTCGAGGGTTCGTTTCGAGTAACGAACCCCATTGAAGTCAATGGGCGACTCGAGCATTTTTGTATATCGCCGATGCTCGCTAAGGTTTTCATTTGTGAAAACCTGGGAAATTCAAGAAAGTGATGGGAACGACACAGAAACGGATAGGGCAGGCGAGGGGCTACGTGTTGGGCTGCATCTCAAGTTCCCAGGTCCGACTATTAAGCCACAATAGTGGCAAGAGTGAGACCCCCCCCCCACCCTACTGTCAGCATAAAGATCGTTCTCCTCTGCCATAGCTGTAACAGCTGTGGCAGAGAAGAACGATGTTAGCCCATTGAATTCAATGGAGCCGGCAATACAGCAGGTTCCACTGAATGCAATGGGCTGCCGGCGATCGCAGGATGAATTGTTGGGAAGGGCTTAAATATATAAGCCCTTCCCTGCAATTCATCCAGAAATGTGTTACAATAAAAATATATACCGGCGTATAAGGCGACGGGGCGTATAAGACGACCCCCCAACTGTCACCTTATACGCCGGGAATACAGCGGAGCAAAGAATAAAAATCATTACTCACTTCCCCCGGCGTTCTGCGGTGCTCCTGCAGGCTGTCGCTCCCTCCTGGTCCCCGGCAGAGCATTGCTTTCTGGACACAGGGCTTGAAATCCCCGCCTCCAGAAAACACACGTGCCTTCAGCCAATCACAGCCATTCAATGACATCATTGCCTGCAGCAGCACCGCAGAACGCCGGGGGAAGTGAGTAATGATTTTTTATTCTTTGCTCCGCTGTATTCCCGGCGTATAAGGTGACAGTTGGGGGGTCGTCTTATACGCCCCGTCGCCTTATACGCCGGTATATACGGTATATATTTTTATTTTTACACATTTCTGGATGAATTGCAGGGAAGGGCTTATATATTTAAGCCCTTCCCGACAATTCATCCCGCGATCGCCGCCAACCCATTGCTTTCAGTGGAACCTGAGGTATTGCTGGCTCCATTGAATTCAATGGGCAAACATCGTTCTTCTCTGCCACAGCTGCTACAGCTGTGGCAGAGAAGAATGATTTGTCTTCTATATGTTCTCAATGGGGTTGGCGCTGCTGCCGCCGGCCCTTTGAGCGCATATAGAGAAGAGAACAGGAATCGCAGATCGCACATAGGTGCAATCTGCGATTTCTATGGCTTAAGAAGGACCGTTGGGGTTCTTAAAGCCTAAAATAACTCCTAACGCTCTCCCTATAGCAGCAGCACTTTCCCTGATTTATGTCAGAAGGCATGTGTGGCGAGCCGCGGGCGGGCAGATTTTAATACTCGGGTGACACCTGATCTCGCCAGCCACTCACTGCAGGGGGGTGGTATAGGGCTTGAACGTTGCAGGGGGAAGTTGTAATGCCTTCCCTGTCTTTCTATTGGCAAGAAAAGCGCGCAAATTTCTCAGGGAAGAAAATGAAAGTAACTCGAACATCGCGTGGTACTCGTCACGAGTAACGAGCATCTCGAACACCCTAATACTCGAACGAGTATCAAGCTCGGACGAGTATGCTTGCTCATCTCTAATTAAGAATAAACCGCTACCTTTATTTCGTTTCTCGGAGGAGCCTATCTGGAGATATAGCCTTCTAAGCACTTCCTGCACTATATGCTAATTAATCGATGAGTGGTTCACCTTGAGCTGTGGTCCAGGCTCTCTCCCTTCCAATTCCTCCTAAAACATCCCCTTCGCCTCTTTTTTGCATCTTCATTGGTGATTGATGTCTCTCCACTGTCTCCTGGTGACATCGTGTATTTTTTCTAAGGCACGTCTGAGCCACAATGGGGGAGCATATGCTATGACTTCAGTTTGTATGGAATGACCTCATGCTTGTGTGCCATTCCCAATGCAGTTCAGGCACGATGTAGGCGGAACACATGACTTTTCCAGTGGTCATTGCTGGAGATATGAAGCAGCCATGAAGACACAAAAGGCACATGACGGGGGCATTTTTAGGAAAAAAAAACCTGAAGCTTAATGTGAGGTGAGCCACCCACTGGATGGTCCACCATTAATTAGCATACAGTGCAGGAAGCGCTTAGAAGGCTATATCTCCAGATGGGAGCCTCTAAGGTTTTAGTCACATGGGCGTTTTGTCGCATGATTTTTTGCGCACAAAACTGATGAGCACAAAAAAATCGCATGACTTAAGCCAGCGTCATGGCTGAAAAAAACACTACTAGCAGTGTTTATCAGCCCAAAGTGCTCGGTCACACGGGCATTTTACGCTTAAAAAGAGCGCTGCCTGCTATCCTCTGCCACAGCTGTGGCAGAGGGGAACAATGTTCTCCCATTGAATTCAATGGAGCCGGCAATACGGCTGGCTCCATTGAAAGCAATGGGCTGCCGGCAAGTGCTGTAGGAGAAGAGCCAGCTGGACGCGGCTGATCCCCGGCAGCTGCAAAAAGGTGAGTATATATATATATATTTTTTACACTTTTTTTGGATGCTTTTTAGGGAAGGGCTTATATTTGAAGCGCTTCCCCGAGAATTACTGCAGTGCTTGCCGGCAGCCCATTGCTTTTAATGGAGCCGGCTGTATTGTCGGCTCCATTGAATTCAATGGCGGAACATCGTTCTCCCTGCCACAGCTGTGACAGTTGTGGCAGAGGAGAACAATCTTTAGTATATGTTCTCAATGGGGTCGGTGCTGCTGCCGCCGGCCCCCTTTGAGTGCACATACAAAAACACAGATTTGCGCAGAACGCAGTTACATGCGTTCTGCGAATTGTTGTGTCATATAATTTTCAACACATCCGCATAAAAAAGGGACATGTGACCGCTCCCATTGCAAAGCATTGGGTATATATAGATGTGGATCGCAAGCGCATCTGCAAATCGGGCAAAAAAAGCCCGTGTGACTGAGCCCTAAGGAAGGAAATAAAAGGTGCCATTTTATTTATTATGCGGTGTCACATATTACAGTCTATATGGTTAATATTGCTAAAAAGACATGAAAGACTTCTTTTAAAGGCAATGTATAATCAGAAAGGGACATACTGTATTATTTCAATCAGGTATTGAAGATAAGTATATTTAAAACAAAAATGTTTGGTGTTTCTATATTTGTTATTTCATGTGATCACATTATTCTCCAATTATCACAGTGACTACTACAGAAGTCTCAATATGCTGACATTTCCTGATCTTACTTGTCAGCTTTGCTTTATAGCCTGGAACACATCAGCAAAGTCATCTCATTATCATTGGAGGGTGGGCAATTAAACTATAGCTCTGTTGTACTTTTGGGGCCTAGATAAGGCAGTTTAGCAAAATTCTACACTATTTACATATAATATCCTAACTTTTACAGTAAAGCATCGAGTAAATTATGTCAACACATCAAAATGAACCCTAATATATTGACGAACTGTTATTGATTAAAACGTTGGGGTAGGTTGTTAGAAATGAGCAAAACTTTGTATTCACCTAAATATTAACTTACATTTAAAATTGAAAAACTGTCAACAATGTAAAGATACAGATGGACATGTAAAATATGTCATAACCGCATTGAAACTATAGCTCTTGAGTCTTTAACCTCTCCATTACCACCATCTGTATATATACATCCTAAGGGCTCAGTTACACGGGCGCATCGGCACCCGTACACAGGCGCCGATGCGCCCGTGTGACTGAGCCCTTCCTGCAGGAAGAAGACGGCCGTACCTCAAGATGGACGTCTCTCTGCAGCGCTTAAGAAAGAACACATGACCGGCAATGAAGCCAGTTACATGTTCTTTCTCCCGGCGCTGCAGAGAGATGTCCGTCTTGAGGTACTGCCATCTCCCTCCAACAGTAACAGGGGCGCCAATGCGCCCGTGTGACTGAGCCCTCACTGTTGCTGCATTATGCAACTAGGATATATGTATAGATAGATTAGGTACTTTACACACGGGTGCCAATACTTTTGCACTTAGCATTAAATAATCAAGTTGTGACCCCTTTACTTTTCCTACTTAGGACCTAAGAATGGTCATGGCAAATGTCATGCTTGTACGACACTGAGAAGTTAGAGAATTAGTGGTGAGTAGAGATGAGCGAGCGTACTCGGCCACGCCCCTTTTTTGCCCGAGTACCGCGATTTTCGAGTACTTCCGTACTCGGGCGAAAAGATTCGGGGGGCGCTGTGGGTGAGTGGGGGCTTGCAGCGGGGAGTGTGGGGGAGAGGGAGAGAGAGAGGTCTCCCCCCTGTTCCCTGCTCCTACCCCCGCGCCGCCACGCCTCCCCCCGACCTGGCGCCCCCGAATCTTTTCAGCCGAGTACTGAAGTACTCGAAAATCGCGGTACTCGATCGTCTCTAGTGGTGAGTCGGTCAGTGAGTCAGTCCGTCCGTGAGAGCTTCCACCTTTTTATATATAGATGATGACAAACTTCTCCTTTCTCCGGGTTATACCTCTAGCATTCTATTTGCTTTCCCTGCTACGTGATCACACGATAGCCCCTTTTTGAAGCTGTCAAAAATCAGAAATCAGAAATCCTTAAAGGAGATGTCCCGCGCCGAAACGGGTTTTTTTTTTTTTAAACCCCCCCCCCCGTTCGGCGCGAGACAACCCCGATGCAGGGGTTAAAAAAACCACCCGCACAGCGCTTACCTGAATCCCGGCGGTCCGGCGTCTTCATACTCACCTGCTGAAGATGGCCGCCGGGATCCTCTGTCTTCGTGGACCGCAGCTCTTCTGTGCGGTCCACTGCCGATTCCAGCCTCCTGATTGGCTGGAATCGGCACGTGACGGGGCGGAGCTACACGGAGCCCCATAGAGAAGAGGAGAAGACCCGGACTGCGCAAGCGCGGCTAATTTGGCCATCGGAGGGCGAAAATTAGTCGGCACCATGGAGACGAGGACGCCAGCAACGGAGCAGGTAAGTATAAAACTTTTTATAACTTCTGTATGGCTCATAATTAATGCACAATGTACATTACAAAGTGCATTATTATGGCCATACAGAAGTGTATAGACCCACTTGCTGCCTCGGGACATCTCCTTTAAGCTCTGGCTAACACAGAACATCAGATACGATAATATGTTAAATTAATTTCTGTGGGTCGGTATGATTATGTCAATATCAAATTGATATACGGTAGGTTTTTTTTTTTTTAACTTTTTTCAAACGGAAAAAAAATATCTATTTTTTTTTCTATTGCCACATTCAAAGATTCCTAATTTCTTTTTCGGCCAACAATGCTGTGTGAGGGTTTTTCTTTTGCAGGACAAGTTGTACTTTTTAATGGTACTATTTGATGCCTTTTTATTTGTTTTTTTTCCGGAGGCGAGATTTGCAAAATTAGCTATTTTGAAGTTATTTACCTTTCTTTTATGCGCATGTGGGTTAAATAGTGTACAGAATGTTTTACATTGCTCATTATGAACATGGCAATACCAAATTTGTGGTCATCTATTTTTGTGTGTGTTTTTTTACATACTAAGGGCTCGTTCAGGCGAGCGTGTTTTGGTGCGTGCATACGCACGCACAAAAACACGCTTGTATTTACAGCATTGCATTCCCTATGGTGTGTGCACATGTCCATACTTTGCAGGTGCGTGCCTGCAAAGATAGGACATGCGTGCACCATAGGGAATGCACGCTTTGTTTTCAATGGAGCCGCGGCTGCTGCTGGCGGCTCCATTGAAAACAATGACCTTCTGGCTCCCTGCATTCCTTTTCAGAGAAGGACTTTACATATAAGACCATCCCTGAAAAAGAAAGATTTTAGTGTAAAAAAAAATAAAAATGCAGCCATTCTCTTCAATGGAGCCGCTTCTGCTACCGGCAGCTCCATTGAAGAGAACGGTCTGTTGGCACCACCAAATTCCTTTTCAGGGTGGAGCTTTACATATAGGCTCTTAACTGAAAAGGAAAAATTTTGGTGAAAAAAAAATGCAGCCATTCACTTCAATGGAGCCGCTGCTGCTGGCGACGGCTCCATTGAAGACAATGGTCTGTGGCACACCTGAATTGTTTTTCAGGGAAGGGCTTTACATATAAGCCCTTCTCTGGAAATCAATTAAAAGTGATTTAAAAAGCAAAAAAAATAGATACTCACCTCCCTTCAGCTGCCGGGGCACAGCCGCGTCTTTTCCTGCTGTCCCCTGCACTGTGGTGCTGAACTGCTGATCTATCAGCAGGCGGGGATTTAAAATCCCCGCCTGCTGAAAGAGCTGAATGTGATTGGCTGAGGTCAGCCAATCACAGGCAGCTCTCCCCGAATGAATGGCAGGTGAGAGCTGCCTGTGATTGGCTGAGCACCTCAGCCAATTACATTCAGCTCTTTCAGCAGGCGGGGATTTAAAATCCCCGGCTGCTGATAGATCAGCTGTTCAGCAACGCAGTGCAGGGGACAGCAGGAGAAGACACGGCTGTGCCCCGGCAGCTGAAGGGAGGTGAGTACCTATTTTTTTTATGTTTTTTACTATTTTAAAAGGCTTTTCAGGGAAGGGCTTATGAAGCCCTTCCCTGCAAAGCCACTAACAGCTGCCGGGGCTCAGCGGGGACTTCTGCCGCTGTCCCTGGCTCTGTAGCGCTGCTGAGCTATCAGCAGCTGGGGATTTAAAATCCCCTCCCGCTGGTAGCTCTGATTGTGATTGGCTGAAGCAATTCAGCCAACGACAATCAGAGTTACCAGCAGGCGGGGATTTTAAACCCCCGGCGGCTGATAGCTCAGAACTACAGAGCCTGGTACAGCTCTAGAAGTCGCGGCTGAGCCCCGGCAGCTGAAGGGAGGTGTGAATTGTTTTTTTTTTATTTTTTGCACTATTTTAAATGGCTTTTCAGGGAAGGGCTGTGGTTGAGCTGTGGTTGAGAATTGAAGAATTCCTTTTGCTGCATCTGCCACAGATGTGGCAGATGTAGCAGCAGGGAATTCTTTTAACTAGCGGGGGTGAAGGATACATCTGCCGCATGCGGCAGATGTGTTCTTCATGCCCGCGGGGGTCACAGCAGCGGCGGAGAGGTAAGTTTTGTTTTGCACTAAAATGTTTCTTTTTCAGGGAAGGGCTTATATGTGAAGCCCTTCCCTGGAAAAGAATGCAGGGCTCCATTGACAACAAGCACGCAGCTGTCTTTACGCGTGCTTTTGCTCGTACCTAGGTGCGGACGTATGTACGCACCTAAGTACGCACCAAAACACGCTCGTCTGAACGCACCCTAAAAGAGGGAAAAGCCTTGTTTTAACATTTTTATTTTTACTATCTTTTTGCACTTTTTAAACTTTTTATTTTTATCTCACTAGTCGACTTCAATGACGTTTGATCATTTTTGTTATACAGTGCAATGCTTCATTATTACAGTGTATTATATGGTTCTCATAGGCACCATAGATGGCAGACGCAGAGGCCATCTTCAAGTCTCTTAGTGCCATAGCAACCCATCAGGACCCATCATATTTCAGGGATCTGATGGGAGATAGAGGGAGAACCCTATCTCTGTCAGCCTTTTACATCAGTGGTTGCATTGACCATGACATGTAAAGAGTTAAACAGTTGTGATTGGCTCTTTTTCTGGACCCTGCCATTAGAGCCAGTCATTAGACAGTCAAGACCTTTCTCCTCATGGCATGGGAGACCCATGCCAGGCTTCTGAAGCAGCACTGTAAAAAGGCATATGCATCAAAATAAAGCTCCCTAATGACCACCATAGAAACAACTGCAAATCCACTGGACTATTAAGGGATTAAGTCCAATTTCCAATAACTTGTTTATGAGCTCTTTATGTGGAACTGTAACAAGGGCTTTATGGAAATCCACATAGGCGATATCCATGGCACCAACTTCATCCACCACTTTTGTGACATAGTCAAAGAAATCAATAGATTAGCTTCATATGATCTTCCCTCATATGTTCTTTTTCAGAAGGGTTTTCATTAATTTAATTACTACAGACGTCAAGACTAATTGGCCTAATATAAGCACAACTTCATTGAAATGTCATAGACTATTTAAATAGATGATTTAGAGTACAATTTTTAATTTACTACCACAAGAAATGTCTAATTATAGTAAAAAAAAATGTCATACTGAATAAAACTGAAAGAAACAGCTATGTTCCAACATATATATTTTTAAGCCTGGAAAGAAAAAACACAGAAAAATTGCACATACTGTAAATGTTGCACTTAGAAACAATGCTGCATACAATCATATAGTTTGCACCTTCTGCACAATTACCACATGGAAAATAAGTGTACCTATCTTCACCTATAAAACACCTTGATTGAAGTGACAATGAAGTCAATCCAATTCCGTAAAAAGCTTCAGTATGATGTCATACAACACTGGTACGGTGGCCTGCTGGGGCTAAAATTTCCATTGCCAGGGAATGGTTCCATCATGGCTAGAACCTTCCTATATAGACTTGCTACAAGTGGCACATGGCAAACAAAATACCGATATACTGTGGCTCCAGGAGGGATCCAGACCAATACATCTACTATTTCCATATTTTGCATAGAATTTTGTAGCATACTAAAAACAACTGCTATAAAGAGACCCTTTTTGTCAGAATACACAATACCATTTTACCTCTGTAAAACCCTAATCACATACATAAATAAAGAAAAAAATACTATAAAAATCTACTCCCTCATGTAAAAATTCAGAACATATCATAATTTACCATTTTGTGTCCTCATAGCCAAAATGCAGAACAATCTATTTCCCAGTTCAAACCTCTGGGAGCTAAGCAATCCAAATTAAAAATACATCACGATTCAGCCCTTGACATATTTTTAATAAAACCCCCCTTCCCCCATCCCTTAGGGATTATTTTCAATACACAAAATACAGCCCCTTCACAAATACCGGTATGTTTTCAACAAAATGTCTTGATTAAGGGTAACTAATTGAACCTTTCTTGATACTAGCAAAATGCTGCCTAAGTCATTTGTATGAGGCTTTTTTCGATGACCCTAATTTTTGAATTCATGGGGGAATCTATTTATATTTTCGTTGTATATGTTTTAAGTTTACCTATTTGATAACAGACTGAAGTCTTACAAAGGTAGGAGTAGCATTGTATATTCATACGTTTTTTTCATGGCAGTTAGTACTTGCGTGTTACAAAATCATGGATGGCCTTAAAAGTCTCCTCACACACCTTCTAGGTGCTCTCCTTAAGGAAAAATTATATCCTTCCCGACCCACATCTATATGCCTTTCACTAGCCCAGGCAAAAACCTACTGTACACTGAAGAGGGGCAATCACCCCGAAACAGCTGCCTGCGTATGGTTTCTGGCTTACAATTCCCAGTCATTGTTAGAAGATTATTTAAAAAGTCTAACATTGACTTGCAGGAATGCTGCCTCTCAATAGGTGGCGCTACAAAGCTATTGTTCCATCTTCGCATATGCATATTTCCAAAAGGAGCATAGGTAGCCTTAAAAGTCTCCTCACACACCTTCTATGCGCTCTCCTTAAAGAAAAAATGCTAAGTATATAATTTTTAGTTTTGGAGAGCCTTCAATATTAGAGATGAGCGAGCATACTTGCTAAGGGAAATTGCTCGATCGAGCATTGCCCTTAGCGAGTACCTGCCCGCTCGGGAGCAAAGATTCGGGTGCCGGAGGCGGGCGGGGAGAGGCGGGGAGGAACAGAGGGGAGATCTCTCTCTCCCTCTCTCCCCCCTGCTCCCCCCTGCTCATGGCTGCAACTCACCGCTCACCCGCACCAGCAGCCGAACCTTTTCTTCGGAGCGGGCAGGTACTCGCTAAGGACAATGCTCGATCGAGTAATTGTTCTTAGCGAGTATGCTCGCTAATCTCTATTCAATATGTATTATATAACAATTATGATTCAAAGTAAGATCTTATTTATACAATAAATTAAAACAATAGTTCCTGAACTGGGTGATAGGGTTTCTGTTATTCTGTGGCAATGGCAGTTGCCATTAATATGAATTAATTAATTAAAGGGATTGGATGAGAAAATACTTTTATAACCTATCCATGGATGGGTTATAAAAGGGTGATTGGTGGGGGTTTTACTACTAAGACCAATACTGATCAAAGAAGTGGGGTCCTATATGCCCCTCTTATGTCACTGCGGGCTCTCTGCACCCACCTACAGTGCGGTTAGATTGAATGCAGTGGTGGCTGAGCATGTGCAGCAGCTACGCCATTTATTTTAATGGGGCTGATGAAATTAACCAAATACAATAATACTAATAATAATAATAATCTTTATTTGTATAGCGCCAACTTATTCCGCAGCGCTTTCAGGCATGGATAAATGCAAAACAATACAACAATTACAATATAAGGTACATTGGGTTAGATACAAATGGGTTGAGGGTAGAGATGAGCGAACGCGTTCGTCCGAGCTTGATATTCGTGCGAATATTAGGGTGTTCGGGATGTTCGTTATTCGTAACGAACACCATGCGGTGTTCTGGTTACTTTCACTTCCTTCCCTGAGACGTTAGCGCGCTTTTCTGGCCAATTGAAAGACAGGGAAGGCATTACAACTTCCCCCTGCAACGTTTAAGCCCTATACCACCCCCCTGCTGTGAGTGGCTGGCGAGATCAGGTGTTCGCCTAATATAAAAGTCGGCCCCTCCCGCGGCTCGCCTCAGATGCGGTGTGAGTTAGATGAGGGACAGTGCTGTTTATACCGGAGCTGCTGTAGGGAAAGAATTGGTAGTTAGTGTAGGCTTCAAGACCCCCCAAAGGTCCTTATTAGGGCCACTGATAGCTGTGTGTTGGCTGCTGTTAGCAGTGGGATTTTTTTTTTTTCTCAAAATCGCCTCTGCAGACCGTTGCACCTGGCATTAGGGACAGAAGTGCTGCATAGGCAGGGAGAGTGTTAGGAGTGAGTGTAGCCTTCAAGAACCTCAACGGTCCTTTCTGGGCCATATTTATCCGTGTGCAGTACTGTCCAGGCTGCTGTTAGCTGTGCTGCATTTTTTTTGGGCTTCTCAAAATCGCCTCTGCAGAGCATTCCACCCTCCATTGATACTGCAGGGAAAGAATTGTATAGGCAGGGCCACAACACAGTTATTATTCATAGAATATACGCAGTGCTGCCTGTTGGTGGGAAAAAACTGAAAACAAATCTATTTGTCCAGCCTCTGTCCGTCCTTACGCCTGTGGACACGTGTGAGCTGCGTGAAAAACATTGCTAAATCATACGCACCCAGCTACGCTTTACTGCTGGCTTCGCCATTTGCTTTCCTTAATTGGGAAAAAAATACCTGCTCTGCCAGAGTTATAATAACTCTGCTACCCTCACGTTCTGTGACACATAAGCAGGGACACAGCACAGTTATTAAACTTCTCATGTTCATTGAATATACGCAGTGCTGCCTGTTGGTGGGAAAAAACTGAAAACAAATCTATTTGTCCAGCCTCTGTCCGTCCTTATGCCTGTGGAGACGTGTGAGCTGCGTGAAAAACATTGCTAAATCATACGCACCCAGCTACGCTTTACTGCTGGGTTCGCCATTTGCTTTCCTTAATTGGGAAAAAAATACCTGCTCTCCAAGAGTTATAATAACTCTGCTACCCTCACGTTCTGTGACACATAAGCAGGGACACAGCACAGTTATTAAACTTCTCATGTTCATTGAATATACGCAGTGCTGCCTGTTGGTGGGAAAAAACTGAAAACAAATCTATTTGTCCAGCCTCTGTCCGTCCTTACGCCTGTGGAGACGTGTGAGCTGCGTGAAAAACATTGCTAAATCATACGCACCCAGCTACGCTTTACTGCTGGCTTCGCCATTTGCTTTCCTTAATTGGGAAAAAAATACCTGCTCTGCCAGAGTTATAATAACTCTGCTACCCTCACGTTCTGTGACACATAAGCAGGGACACAGCACAGTTATTAAACTTCTCAGGTTCATAGAATATACGCAGTGCTGCCTTTTGGTGGGAAAAAACTGAAAACAAATCTATTTGTCCAGCCTCTGTCCGTCCTAAGGGCTGTGGACACGTGTGAGCTGCGTGAAAAACATTGCTAAATCATACGCACCCAGCTACGCTTTACTGCTGGCTTCGCCATTTGCTTTCCTTAATTGGGAAAAAAAATACCTGCTCTGCCAGAGTTATAATAACTCTGCTACCCTCACGTTCTGTGACACATAAGCAGGGACACAGCACAGTTATTAAACTTCTCATGTTCATAGAATATACGCAGTGCTGCCTTTTGGTGGGAAAAAACTGAAAACAAATCTATTTGTCCAGCCTCTGTCCGTCCTTACGGGCGGTGGAGACGTGTGAGCTGCGTGAAGAACAGTGCTAAATCATACGCACCCAGCTACGCTTTACTGCTGGCTTCGCCATTTGCTTTCCTTAATTGGGAAAAAAAATACCTGCTCTGCCAGAGTTATAATAACTCTGCTACCCTCACGTTCTGTGACACATAAGCAGGGACACAGCACAGTTATTAAACTTCTCATGTTCATAGAATATACGCAGTGCTGCCTTTTGGTGGGAAAAAACTGAAAACAAATCTATTTGTCCAGCCTCTGTCCGTCCTTACGGGCGGTGGAGATGTGTGAGCTGCGTGAAGAACAGTGCTAAATCATACGCACCCAGCTACGCTTTACTGCTGGCTTCGCCATTTGCTTTCCTTAATTGGGAAAAAAAATACCTGCTCTGCCAGAGTTATAATAACTCTGCTACCCTCACGTTCTGTGACACATAAGCAGGGACACAGCACAGTTATGAAACTTCTCATGTTCATAGAATATACGCAGTGCTGCCTTTTGGTGGGAAAAAACTGAAAACAAATCTATTTGTCCAGCCTCTGTCCGTCCTTACGGGCGGTGGAGACGTGTGAGCTGCGTGAAGAACAGTGCTAAATCATACGCACCCAGCTACGCTTTACTGCTGGCTTCGCCATTTGCTTTCCTTAATTGGGAAAAAAAATACCTGCTCTGCCAGAGTTATAATAACTCTGCTACCCTCACGTTCTGTGACACATAAGCAGGGACACAGCACAGTTATTAAACTTCTCATGTTCATAGAATATACGCAGTGCTGCCTTTTGGTGGGAAAAAACTGAAAACAAATCTATTTGTCCAGCCTCTGTCCGTCCTTACGGGCGGTGGAGACGTGTGAGCTGCGTGAAGAACAGTGCTAAATCATACGCACCCAGCTACGCTTTACTGCTGGCTTCGCCATTTGCTTTCCTTAATTGGGAAAAAAAATACCTGCTCTGCCAGAGTTATAATAACTCTGCTACCCTCACGTTCTGTGACACATAAGCAGGGACACAGCACAGTTATGAAACTTCTCATGTTCATAGAATATACGCAGTGCTGCCTTTTGGTGGGAAAAAACTGAAAACAAATCTATTTGTCCAGCCTCTGTCCGTCCTTACGGGCGGTGGAGACGTGTGAGCTGCGTGAAGAACAGTGCTAAATCATACGCACCCAGCTACGCTTTACTGCTGGCTTCGCCATTTGCTTTCCTTAATTGGGAAAAAAAATACCTGCTCTGCCAGAGTTATAATAACTCTGCTACCCTCACGTTCTGTGACACATAAGCAGGGACACAGCACAGTTATTAAACTTCTCATGTTCATAGAATATACGCAGTGCTGCCTTTTGGTGGGAAAAAACTGAAAACAAATCTATTTGTCCAGCCTCTGTCCGTCCTTACGGGCGGTGGAGACGTGTGAGCTGCGTGAAGAACAGTGCTAAATCATACGCACCCAGCTACGCTTTACTGCTGGCTTCGCCATTTGCTTTCCTTAATTGGGAAAAAAAATACCTGCTCTGCCAGAGTTATAATAACTCTGCTACCCTCACGTTCTGTGACACATAAGCAGGGACACAGCACAGTTATTAAACTTAGATAATTCATTCACTAGAGGCAGTGGGGCCTTTCGTTTTCCAAAAAGGGCAAAAATTATATTTGGCCTGCAGTCTTGCGCCAATTTATTTCCTGCCTGTGAAATCAAATCACTGGTAATACAGCATGCTGAGGGGTAGGGGTAGGCCTAGAGGACGTGGACGCGGCCGAGGACGCGGAGGGCCAAGTCAGGGTGTGGGCACAGGCCAAGCTCCTGATCCAGGTGTGTCGCAGCCGACTGCTGCGCGATTAGGAGAGAGGCACGTTTCTGGCGTCCCCACATTCATCGCCCAATTAATGGGTCCACGCGGGAGACGGTTATTAGAAAATGAGCAGTGTGAGCAGGTCCTGTCCTGGATGGCAGAAAGTGCTTCGAGCAACCTATCGTCTACCCGCAGTTCTGCGCCGTCCACTGCTGCCAATCCGAATCCTCTGTCTGCTGCTCCTCCTTCCTCCCAGCCTCCTCACTCCACTACAATAACACCTGCTCAGGAGCGGGAGCACTCCCAGGAACTGTTCTCGGGCCCCTGCTTAGATTGGGCAGCAGCGGTTCCTCTCCCACCAGAGGAGTTTATCGTCACTGATGCCCAACCATTCGAAAGTTCCCGGGGTCCGGGGGAAGAGGCTGGGGACTTCCGCCAACTGTCTCAACAACTTTCTGTGGGTGAGGAGGACGATGACGATCAGACACAGTTGTCTTGCAGTGAGGTAGTAGTAAGGGCAGTAAGTCCCAGGGAGCAGCGCACAGAGGATTCGGAGGAAGAGCAGCAGGACGATGAGGTGACTGACCCCACCTGGTGTGCAACGCTTACTCAGGAGGACAGGTCTTCAGAGGGGGAGTCAAGGGCATCAGCAGGGCAGGTTGCAAGAGGCAGTGCAGTGGCCAGGGGTAGAGGCAGGGCCAGACCGAATAATCCACCAAGTGTTTCCCAAAGCGCCCCCTCGCGCCATGCCACCCTGCGGAGGCCGAGGTGCTCTAAGGTCTGGCAGTTTTTCACAGAGACGCCTGACGACCGACGAACAGTGGTGTGCAACCTTTGTCGCGCAAAGCTCAGCCGGGGAGCCAACACCAACAGCCTCACCACCACCACCATGCGCAGACATATGATGGCCAAGCACCCCGCAAGGTGGGACAAAGGCCGTTCACCGCCTCCGGTTTGCACCCCTGCCTCTCCCCCTGTGCCCCAACCTGCCACTGAGATGCAACCCCCCTCTCAGGACACAGGCACTACCGCCTCATGGCCTGCACCCACACCCTCATCTCCGCTGTCCTCGGCCCCATCCAGCAGTGTAGTTCAGCGCACCGTTCAGCCGTCGCTTGCGCAACTGTTCGAGCGCAAGCGCAAGTACGCCGCCACGCACCCGCACGCTCAAACGTTAACCGTCCGCATCGCAAAATTCATCAGCCTTGAGATGCTGCCGTATAGGGTTGTGGAAACGGAGTCCTTCAAAAGTATCATGGAGGCGGCGGCCCCGCGCTACTCAGTTCCCAGTCGCCACTACTTTTCCCGATGTGCCGTCCCAGCCCTGCACGACCACGTCTCCCGCAACATTGTGCGCGCCCTCACCAACGCGGTTACTGCCACGGTCCACTTAACTACGGACACGTGGACAAGCACAGGCGGGCAGGGCCACTACATCTCCCTGACGGCACATTGGGTGAATTTAGTGGAGGCTGGGACAGAGTCAGAGCCTGGGACCGCTCACGTCCTACCCACCCCCAGAATTGCGGGCCCCAGCTCGGTGCTGGTATCTGCGGAGGTGTATGCTTCCTCCACTAAAGCACCCTCCTCCTCCTCCTCCTCCTCTGTCTCACAATCAAGATGTGTTAGCAGCAGCATGTCGCCAGCAGTCGGTGTCGCGCGGTGTGGCAGCACAGCGGTGGGCAAGCGTCAGCAGGCCGTGCTGAAACTACTCAGCTTAGGCGATAAGAGGCACACGGCCCACGAACTGCTGCAGGGTCTGACACAGCAGACCGACCGCTGGCTTGCGCTGCTGAGCCTCCAACCGGGCATGGTCGTGTGTGACAACGGCCGTAACCTGGTGGCGGCTCTGCAGCTCGGCAGCCTCACGCACGTGCCATGCCTGGCCCACGTCTTTAATTTGGTGGTTCAGCGCTTTCTGAAAAGCTACCCACGCTTGTCAGACCTGCTCGTAAAGGCGCGCCGGCTCTGCGCACATTTCCGCAAGTCCCACACGGACGCTGCCACCCTGCGCACCCTGCAACATCACTTTAAGCTGCCAGTGCACCGACTGCTGTGCGACGTGCCCACACGGTGGAACTCTACGCTCCACATGTTGGCCAGGCTCTATGAACAACGGAGAGCTATAGTCGAATACCAACTCCAACATGGGCGGCGCAGTGGGAGTCAGCCTCCTCAATTCCTTTCAGAAGAGTGGGCCTGGTTGGCAGACATCTGCCATGTCCTTGGTAATTTTGAGGAGTCTACCCAGGTGGTGAGCGGCGATGCTACAATCATTAGCGTCACCATTCCTCTGCTATGCATCTTGAGAAATTCCCTGCAAACCATAAAGGCAGCTGCTTTGCGCTCGGAAACGGGGGCGGGGGAAGACAGTATGCCGCTGGATAGTCAGGGCACCCTCCTGTCTATTTCTCAGCGCGTACAGGAGGAGGAGGAGGAGCATGAGGAGGATGAGGAGGAGGGGGAAGAGACAGCTTGGGCCGCTGCTGACGGTACACCGGCTGATTGCCTGTCATCCTTTCAGCGTGTATGGCCTGAGGAGGAGGAGGAGGAGGATCCTGAAAGTGATCTTCCTAGTGGGGACAGCCATGTGTTGCGTACTGGTACCCTGGCACACATGGCTGACTTCATGTTAGGATGCCTTTCTCGTGACCCTCGCGTTGCACGCATTCTGGCCACGACGGATTACTGGGTGTACACACTGCTCGATCCACGGTATAAGGAGAACCTGCCCACTCTGATTCCTGAAGAGGAAAGGGGTTCGAGAGTGTTGCTATACCACAGGACCCTTGCGGACAAGCTGATGGTAAAATTCCCAGCCGACAGCGCTAGTGGCAGAAGGCGCAGTACCGAGGGCAAGGTAGCAGGGGATGTGCGTAGATCGAGCAGCATGTACATCCCAGGCAGTGCAACAGTCTTTAAGGGCCTGGCCAGCTTTATGGCTCCCCACCAAGACTGTGTCACCGCTCCCCAGTCACGGCTGAGTCGGCGGGAGCACTGTAAAAGGATGGTGAGGGAGTACGTGGCGGATCGCACGACCATCCTTGGTGACGCCTCTGCCCCCTACAACTACTGGGTGTCGAAGCTGGACACGTGGCCTGAACTCGCGCTGTATGCCCTGGAGGTGCTTGCTTGTCCTGCGGCTAGCGTCTTGTCGGAAAGGGTGTTTAGTGCGGCTGGGGGAATCATCACAGATAAGCGTAGCCGCTTGTCAACCGACAGTGCCGACAGGCTAACACTCATCAAGATGAACAAAGGCTGGATTTCCCCAGACTTCTGTTCTCCACCAGCGGACAGCAGCGATACGTAAGCAATACGTAGGCTGCACCCGCGGATGGAAGCTACGTTCTCTCTCACCATCCAAAACGGGGACATTTCTGCTTCATCAATCTGTGTCTAATATTCCTCCTCCTCCTCCTCCTGCTCCTCCTCCTGAAACCTCACGTAATCACGCTGAACGGGCAATTTTTCTTAGGGCCACAAGGCTCAGTCAAATAATTTTTCAGAACAATTTTTATAAGTTTCAATGCGCTTAAAAGCATTGGAACTTTAACTTGAACCAATTTTTCGTTACACTGGGCTGCCTCCAGGCCTAGTTACCACTTAAGCCACATTAACCAAAGCGATTAATGTGTTTCTCCTGCCCTCTTGGCTGGCCATGGCCAATTTTTGGGATGTACATTAGTACTGTTGATACAGCAATTTTTGTGGGCCCTCGCCTACAGTGTAATCAAATTAATTTTTAGCCCACCTGCATTACAGCTGACGTAACCTCAGCTGTGTTGGGCAATGCAATGGGATATTTTTGTGTACCGCCGGTGGGTTCCAGGGAGCCACCCATGCTGTAGGTGCACACGGAGTTTTTAATACATCTGTACACTTCTAAAGAACCCCAGTCTGACTGGGGCATGCAGTGTGGGCCGAAGCCCACCTGTATTACGCACAACATTACTACCTCAGCTGTGTTGGGCAATGCAATGGGATATTTCTATGTACCGCCGGTGGCTTCCTGGCACCCACCCAGGCAGTGGGTCCACAGGGAATTATAAATGCATCTGTTTCCACTTATAAAGAAACCCAGTCTGACTGGGGCATGCAGTGTGGGCCGAAACCCACCTGCATTAACCCTTTCCAGTCCACTGTGTGACCTGTGAAGACATTAGGGTTTAAGGCTGTACAGCTCCGTTGTTGGTAGACGTCCGTCGGGGTTCTCTTACTGTATATTGCCAGCCTCTCTGCTGTCGGAGCCTATCCTACGTGTCAGCTCATGCAGTACTGGCTTTAGCCAGCATATAGCGCCGTTGTATAACGGCAGAAAAAGAGTAAGCCCCCTAGGAAAACCATATACAAATTGGATTGGAAAGGGTTAAGCACAACATTACTACCTCAGCTGTGTTGGGCAATGCAATGGGATATTTCTATGTACCGCCGGTGGCTTCCTGGCACCCACCCATGCTGTAGGTGCACACTGAGTTTTTACTACATCTGTACACTTATAAAGAACCCCAGTCAGACTGGGGCATGCAGTGTGGGCCGAAGCCCACCTGCATTAAGCACGACATTACTACCTCAGCTGTGTTGGGCAATGCAATGGGATATTTCTGTGTACCACCGGTGGGTTCCAGGGAGCCACCCATGCTGTGGGTCGACAGGGACTTCACAATAGGGAGTTGTACCTGCCTGTGTCTATGAATTAAAAAGCCCGGTCTAACTGGGGCATGCAGACACCTTGACAGAATGAATAGTGTGTGGCACATAGGTTCCCCATTGCTATGCCCACGTGTGCAGCTCCTGATGGCGGTGGCACAGGATTCTATTTCTCATTGCTTCTGTACAGCATTGTGGGCTATCGCTCCGCCACTTTTAAAGAGGGTCGCTGCCTAGCCGTGCCAACCTCTGCAGTGTGTGCCTGCGGTCCCTCGTCATGGCAGACGCAATTCTAAATAGACATGAGCGTGGTGTGGCATGAGGGCAGCTGAAGGCTGCCCAGGGACACTTTGGTGTGCGCTGTGGGGGGGAGGGGGGGCGGTTGGTCAGCATGTAACCCAGGAGAAGTGTCAGTGGAGTGTCATGCAGGCAGTGATTGTGCTTTGTTGGAGGTAGTGTGGTGCTTAGCAAAGGTATGCCATGCTAATGAGCGCTTTTCAGAAGTAAAAGTTGTTGGGAGGGGGGGGGGCCCACTCTTGCCGCTATTGTGGCTTAATAGTGGGACCTGTGAACTTAGGATGCAGCCCAACATGTAGCCCCTCGCCTGCCCTATCCGTCACTGTGTCATTCCCATCACTTTCCTGAATTGCCCAGATTTTCACACATGAAAACCTTAGCGAGCATCGGCGAAATACAAAAATGTTCTGGTCGCCCATTGACTTCAATGGGGTTCGTTGTTCGAAACGAACCCTCGAGCATCACGGGAAGTTCGTTACGAATAACGAACACCCGAACATTTTGGTGTTCGCTCATCTCTAGTTGAGGGTGATACAGGAGGTGCAGGGGGTGGGGAACACAGGCAATAGGAAATTTTATGTACAGATCATTTATCAGAAGGCAAACAGGGTGGAGCACCATAGGGAGGGGCGAGGGACTAGGTCAGGAGATTTGGTATGCTTCCCTGAAGAGGTGCGTTTTTAAGGCACGTCTGAAATTTCGTGCATCGGGAATTGTCCGGATGCCTTGGGGTAGAGCATTCCAGAGGATGGGTGCTGCTCTAGTGAAGTCCTGTAGGCGAGCATGAGAGGTTCGTATTACAGGGGTGTTTAGTCTGAGTGTGTTAGCCGATCGGAGTGAGCGGGCTGGGTGGTGTACTGATAGGAGGGAGGCGATGTATGGTGGCGCAGCGCCATGCAGAGCTTTGTGAGTGAGGTAGAGGAGTTTAAATTTAGTTCTGCAGTGGATGGGCAGCCAATGCAGCGACTGGCATAATGCAGAGGCGTCTGAGTAATGACTGGATAGAAAAATGATCCTAGCTGCTGCGTTTAGTATGGATTGGAGCGGAGCGAGTCTAGTGCGGGGGAGGCCAATGAGTAGCGAGTTGCAGTAGTCAAGCCGGGAGTGGATGAGCACAACCACGAGCGTCTTTAGCGTGTCCGTGGTTAGGAACGGACGTATTTTAGCAATATTTCTGAGGTGCATGTGGCATGTTTGGGCCAGAGATTGGATATGGGGGGCAAAGGAGAGGTCAGAGTCCAGTGTGCAATACAAGCACTTGGCTATCTCCAGCAGTCTCATAAAAAATGAATAGATCGGCACCATGCTTCTGCATTCTTCTTCTCACTGTGGGGTGCAATAAGCAAACAGTGAAAAGGAGGGAAAGAAGGGAGACCCCCAACAATGACACTTTTATCACATATCCTAGGTGATAATAGTGTTTTCTGGTAGAACCCCTTTAATGTATTCATTCATTAATATTCATATATTCCCTGCAGAGACAGCCTTTTGTTAAGACCTTTACATTTTGATATATTTAGATGTTATGAAACGCTTTGAGTATATAAATATTAATGAACTGCATCCTCTGTGGCAACGGGACATTTTACCGATTGCTTGTGCGTGCTATATGATAAATCGAAAGAAGGAATCGTTCCTAGTGTATGCTAATGTAGTGACCCAGTACTGGCACTACTGGATAATATTGATATCTCAGGGAGTCTGTGTTACCATATACATTTATTATACTGTATTTGATCATATATCCATATGTCCTGTATCTCTGCCTGGCCTTAGCAACTTTGGCAACCTCTTGCTATTGGTCAGACACTATGTCCTTTGCAAATTTGAGCCACATCAGGGATGTAGAAAGCACAATACGTGGATCAGTGCTCCATCTTTATTAAATGTGCGCAAGTAGACAACGTTTCGACTGTCTTGCAGTCTTTATCCAGTCTATACCAACAAAGCCGCCCCTCACACTGGCATACCACAAATTGGTGTCACTAACTACAACTACTATTTCCCTAATTTGTAGTATAGCTGGCTGGGAGTCAGAGTCCCTAGCCACCGTGATATTACCGCCATTCCCCATGCTCACAACACTAGCAACAACAGATTCCTGCTGCAAGGCCTTCATTTTGGATTCTTCAATCTATACACCCAAAGGTGGGACATGCATTAGGTATATGAATGTTAATGTGCTGCATCCTTAGAAAAGTGTGTGACTTTCAAATTACACAATGCGGCTTTTTTATAAAAGTTTTACACAACTTTTTGGGTGCAGAAAAACTGAGGTTAACAAAACTGGGTATAACCTGGTGTAGATGAGTAGTACTTCTTTTGGGAAATGCTGCATGGCACATACTATGTTCTAATTACACACTACTAGTATTGAGAAATAAACCCAATGTATACCATTTCTTTTACATGAACACTTGTCATCCAAAACGACTACACATCATCTGGTCATCATGGCCAAAAGTAGTCTTCGGAGATGACCTCCCTATACACAACAAGGCAACCACATGTCAGGTGGAATGGGTTAGGCCTCATGTCCACGGGCAAATTATGAATTAAAATCCACAGCGTTTTTCCTGCAACTGGATCCGCGCCCCACAGGGATGCATTAGACACCCGCAGGTAGTTAAATACCTGCGGATGTCATTTTTCCCTGCAGGCGCGGGTCCCGCGTGCAGGAAAAAATCCGGACATGCTCCATTTAGGTGTGGGTCTCCCGCAGGGACGGCTCCCGCAGGCTTCTATTAAGACCCACACCAGAATTTAACTCACCTTCTCCGGACGGTACGAGTCTTCCCTTCTTCATGTTGCTTACGATTTTATCATGCTAATAATTAGAATCAAGTCATACCAAAACTAGCAATAGACAGAGCCCTAAGGCCTCATGTCCACGGGGAAAATCAGGCCCGCTACGGATTCTCCATGGAGAATCCGTAGCGGGTCCCTCCTGACGCGGGCATGAGGGCTGAAAATAAGAATTACTCACCTCTCCGCATGCTCCAGATCTTCCCTTCTTCGTGGCCTGATCTTCTCTCCGTCGCAGCCGGATCTTCTTTCTTCGGCCCACTGGATGTGCCCGGCGCATGTGCGCGGCACGCAGCTGGCGTACCGAGCACATCCGCCGGGCCGAAGAAATAAGATCCGGCCGCGACGGAGAGAAGATCAGGCCGCGAAGAAGGGAAGATCTGGAGCGTGCGGAGAGGTAAGTAATTCTTATTTTCAGCCCTCATGCCTGCGTCAGGAGGGACCCGCTACGGATTCTCCATGGAGAATCCGTAGCGGGCCTGATTTTCCCCGTGGACATGAGGCCTTAGGGCTCTGTCTATTGCTAGTTTTGGTATGACTTGATTCTAATTATTAACATGATAAAATCGTAAGCAACATGTTTCCACTAAACACTTTAGGATGTACAAGCATACTTTGGGAGTGCATTGTGATATCTTTCTTAGCGCAGTGAATGGCGCAAGACCATGACTATACATACAGCACACATTCATATGCGCATATATCGTTCTCTTCACATTTTTTGTAAATAAAAAAGGAATGGAAGAGGCAGAAAAGACAATTTAAAATAATATGTATACAGCAGTTTGAAGATGAAGAAAAATATAGGTCTGCAGCAATGCTCTCCGCGGCTTTTGAGATATGGGCAGTAATAGAAAAACAAAATGACAAAAAGCTAAAATGCACATAATCATGAAAAGGCCTTTTAGCTCGCGAGTTACCGCCTATAAACGACTATCGTATTACTGTTTCTTTTGCTAAATGTTTCATATTAAATAATTTTGGTTCAGTTTATTCTTAATTATAATGTGTTCCTTTTATTCTTCGGCTTTTGGGCTTTGACGGGCTATATTCCAAACATGATTGAGCCAGAATACTGCATATTTCTATCCCGAAATAAAGAAAATAAATCCTGCCGTAGGGTTTTATTGGCACTTATCCGAAATGTTTCCAGACAAAAGGCCTGGAGTTGCATTCCAGACCTAATAGCATATCCTCTCCGCAGTGACTATACCTTTGAAACCCAATTTCACTAAATCAATTTCATCACATGAAATTATTTATTCTTTTCTGTTTACAATTTCCAAAACTTCACTACATCCCCGAAGAAATGATAAAGTGCTAAGCCAATATACACAATTTAATTGATTTTGATTTCCACTTTCTCAGAACTCGATATCATATTAATGCGCGTTGGGAAGGGGGTGACGAAGTTGGAGATTAAAGACCCATTAAGGACCCAACCCAGACTGATGAAAACGCTAATTCATTAACATAAATGTAAGCATTTGATTTCTTAATTCACTATTCATTATGTTAATTTATTCTAACAACAAAATGCAAGACAAAGGAGATTTACGTGCTCTGGAGATAAATTATAGCATTAGAGATGTTTTCTTCTGGTTGCTTCTTGTGTTTGTTTTGATCTTGTAAAGATTTTTCAAATTTGAAGTAATGATAAAAGCAGTGCAATTCCCTGAACAAAATAAAGCAAGACTAAGACTATTTTAGTAGTTTTATACATAATGGGTAGGAGAACGGGGAAACGGAGATGAGGCAAAATGTTTGGAAAAGGGTGACATTATTGATGTCAAGACTATCATTTGGAGAAGAGGCATCTAATTCCCTTTCCATTACCGATCTTTCCCATTTCTTGCAGTCTTTGCTGTACTGTATAATCAGCTTTACCATATAGGTTAGGGTCCTTTTACAAGGAATGATATTTCGGGTGCGGTTGCCCGACAGGAATGATCATTGCTCAGTGAATTGAGGCGGAGTAAACTGGGGAGCAATCTGGCCTGCCCGCCTCAATTCATGGTAAACAGGCAGTTGATCATAGATGATTGGCTGCCTGTTTGCACAGGATGATCATTGCTCAGTTTTTATGCATGCATAAACAATAGATGCTAGATATGTGAATCTCAATGATTTAATGACCTGTGTAAAAGGGCCATAAGTCCCACAAATCTGTCACCTTAATCATACTCTCAACACATTCAACACACCCTCAGAAGTAACAGCAGTGTGGAGAACATTATACAGCAGTGCTGACCAGTGTAAGTGTGATTTTAGTAACTGTGAAACTGAAAATAAATTACTATTAGCTGAAGCTGCATGCCTATGTGAGTCTCTTTGTTTTTGTCCACCTTTTATAGCTCCCTGCTCTTTCTTCCCTCCTTCCCATGAACTTCTATGGGCAACATGAAACAGCGACAATCTAAGACCCACTCCCACTACCCGTAATCCATCTTATTGTCTCTGTGAATGGCAAATTTCAATGTCACTATCTGAACGGGAACTCAGCAGATGTAGTACTAGTGTGGCAGCCCAAATACAACCTGCATTCATGTGCTGCTAAATTAGAGAGGCACAACTACACTACTTGCATAGAATGCATGGTCATTCATAGTGAATAGTACATAAATAGAAAAAACGATTGCGATGTTCCGCAACCGTTTGCTATTACTTTCCGCGATGTATCGCAGGTCCTCCGCTCTGGAAAACCGTATGCGGAATCCAACCCATTCATGGTGGCCCGGCCTCAGTGTTCAGTAAGTGACATGAAATGGTTCAACAATAAATTCCAATTATAAAAATATTAGGAAATTTTAACCTGAAACACAACAATAGTCTGAATTCATAAAAAAAAAAGATAAAATAGGTCAGCACTTCCCAATAGAAATCTACAGGTGCACGTTAAACCATCGCTGCAACATACAATAGAAGCAGAAACCAAAAAGTAGCAACAGCACGCAAAATAAATTTACTAGTAGAGGTATACATACCTATAAGCAATAGTCTAACCGCATTAAATAAAGCAAGGTTCTTGCCAACGTCCAGGCGACCAAACTTTCAGATGGGTCCTAACACTGAGATCAGGTGGTTTAATCTTAACCTGGGAAAGATGGGTACCTACCTCTAAGAATGCTCCTCTCTTGGGACTAAGCCTACAAATAAACCCAGTGAAGATAGGATACCATTTATATGGTCCAGCAGGAGAGACAGAAGGTAAATGGGCGGCAGGTGTGAGCGACCAAGTGAAGGCAGCCGAAACTCCACAATATTTGCAGAAAAATAAGAATAAAATAGGTTAGCACTACCCAATAGAAATCTATAGGTTCACGTTAAACCATGGCTGAGAGGAACATTCTTTGAGATAGGTACTCATCTTTCCCAGGTTAAGATTAAACCACCTGATATTAATGTTGGGACTCATCTGAAAGTTTGGTTACCTGGATGTTGATAGATGGGCCAATATGATTTGATCAAATTATATACCAAGAACTTTGAATTATTTAATGTGGTTAGAGTATTGATTATAGATAAATAAAATAAATCTTGTTATTTGTATACACCATCTTATTCCTCAGCACTTTTAGGTAATTTTCTTTATTAGTTATTACCACCCACCCAGCTGGGTACTCATTTTACCGACCTCAGAAGGATGGAAGGCTGAGTTGACCTTGAGCCAGGTACCTGAACCTTGTGGGGATTGAACTTGCAACCTTCAGGTCGGGACCAAGAGCTTACACTCAGCACCATACAAGGCTGTATATCTCTGATAGTAAATGTATTTTGGTTTTTGGTTTCTGCTTCTATGTATGTTGCAGCCATGGTTTAACGTGCACCTATAGATTTCTATTGGGAGGTGCTAACCTATTTTATCTTTTTTTTCTACAAATATTGTGACATTTTGGCTGCCTTCACCTGGTCGTAGCCGCCCATCGCCCATTTACCTTCTGTCCCTCCAATTGGACCATATAAATGGTATCCTACCACCCCTGTTTTTATTTGTAGGCTTAGTCCCAAGAGAGGAGCATTCTTAAGGGTAGGTACCCATCTTTCCCAGGTTAATATCAAACCACCTGGTATTAGCATTAGGACCCATCTGAAAGTTTGGTCACCTGGACGTTGGTAGATGGGCCAATATGATTTGATCAAATTAAATACCAAGAACCTTGCATTATTTAATGTGGTTAGACTATTGACTATAGGTATGTATACCTTTGATAGTTAATGTATTATGCTGTCGCTTTTTGGTTTCTGCTTCTGAATTCATGATTTTTAAAAAGGGCTTGTTTCATGGAACACATAAAGAACTAAAGTAAATTATGGTTTGAAACTGATTGCAAACTATTCCTACGTGTCTCAACCTTTGTAAATTACTTTCGAACCCTCTCATTCTATATAACTAGTGTTGGAACAGATTGCATTACAACATCCCCTAGGGCAGAATTTGGACAGTTTTGCTCTGCAAAACAAGCACATTGCTATCAAAATGATAAGAAACAAGGCAACTAACCAAAAAAGACAAACAGACAAATATTACCCTAAGAGATGTAGGTCTGTCCTACGGAGAAATTGCCAAGAAAGCCAAGGTGGCAGTCAGTACAGCTTGGAAAAGCACTTGGGAAATGGAGGAAAGTGACAGGAAGAGGTCTGGCAAACCAAAAGCCACTACAAAATTAGATGACAAGTTTTTGAGAGTCAAAAATTTTCGTGATTGGCGCCTTACAGCGCAGAATCTTCAAGCATAGCTTAATGCAGCAAAAATAAACAAGATTCCGTTTTAACTGTGAAGAGAAGACTTCTATATGCTGGTTTGACAGCTAGAGTATCAGTACGAAAGCCACTGATAAACTACTGGGGGAATGGAAAAATGTCTTTTGCTGGAATTTAAAGTAGGCAAATTGCACAGGGTGAGTAGCAGGGCTACCAGAGCATTTTGATATGCTATGCAATACCCTATGGTGTATGCCAAATTGGTCATGGGTTCATATTACAGCAAGGCAATAATCCAAAACATATATTATGTCAGAACTACTTTAAAAAGCTAGAAGAAGCTGGCATGCTTCAAAGAATGGAATGACCTGCACAGTCTCCAAATTAAACCCCACTGAGCTTGTTTGGGAGGAATTGGACAGAAAGGTGAAAGAAAAGCAACCTACAAGTGCAGCACATTTGTGGGAACTTCTGTAGCAATGTTGGGAAGAAATGTCTGAGCAATTTCTGAATGCAATCATAGACCAAATGCCTTGATTGTGTAGAGCTGCTATATCAGTGAGATGTGGCAACTTTGAAGAGGCAAAAATCTAGATTTATGGGCGCCTTCAGACAACCGTGTATCGGTGCGATATACGGGATCCCTCTCTACAGGGGGAGCAGGCTGGAAGAGCTGGGAGCAGTGCACAGAGCTCCCGCCCCCTCTCCGCCCCTCGCCACTATTTGTAATGGGAGGGGACGGGACAAGGCAGAACTAAGTTCTGGAACTTAGCCCCGCCCCCTCCCATTGCAAATAGTGGCAAGGGGTGGACAGGGGGCGGGAGCTCAGTGCACTGCTCATGGCTCTTCCAGCCTCCTCCCCCTGCAGAGAGGGATGCCGTATATCTGCACCTGGCCGATATACAATCGTCTGAAGGCTCCCTAACTTGATAAAACAAAGTTAATCCTCCATTGTTAATCATCTTACCTTGTTTATTGTTTCTATGTTTTCATTTTAAAGTACATTTGAGACATTAACTGTGTAAATATCAATAAAAATTAAAGTATTCTAAAACTTTTGACCAATAGTGAGGGGACAGGAATATTTCCGCAAGGTTCCAATAGGTGGGTACTTAACCTCATAATGAAATGGCCTATTTTGGTTCTAAGGACACAATAATTTTTTGTGAATTTTCATCTCCACTTTTTAAAAGCCATAACTTCTTTATTTTTCCGTCAAGAAGGCCATATTTTTGCGTAGAGAGCTGTAATTTTTATTGCTACCATTTATTGATTACTTAATTTCTCTTACTGAGAGCAATCACATTTTAGATATACTTAACACATTACATAATTTCTATTACATTTTTTTAGAGGGCAGATAGAAAACACCTCAATTCTGTATTTGTTTTTTCAATCTTTTTTTACAGCGTTACTAATGGGGCATAAATCACATGCTAAATGTTTTTCTGCAGGTTTTTGCACTTTTGCACAATAAAAACCCCCTTAATGGAAATTATTTTTTTGTACTGCTGCATTAAGTCCCATGAGTTTTTTATTTTACATGAACAAAGTTTTGGAAGGGCTTGTTTTTTAAATGACGAGTTGTAGTTTTTATTGCTACAATTTTATGTTAGTGATTAGAGATGAGCGAGCATACTCGCTAAGGCAAACTACTTGAGTGAGTAGTGCCTTATTCGAGTACCTGCCCACTTGTCTCTAAAGATTCGGCTGCCGGCGAGAGGCGGGGAGCGGCGGGGGGAGAGCAGGGAGGAACGGAGGGGAGATCTCTCTCTCACTCTCTCCACCCCGGCCCCCCCCCCCCGCTCACTCCTGCAACTCACTGCTCACCCACGCCGGTAGCCGAATCTTAACCCCTTGAGTGGCGGGTTTCCTACCACCCTGTCGTGCCCACCAGGGCAGGTTTTTTAAAATGGTCTAATCATTGAATTTCAACTAATTTTGCAGTTGCGTCTCAAGAGCCATAACTTTTTCATTTTTCCATTGACATGGGCATATAAGGGCTTGTTTTTTGCGGGACAAGTTGTGATTTTTTTAAACGGGGGAGGAAAAAAAGAAATGGGGAAAAAAGAAAAAAAGGGGCCATGTCATTAAGGGGTTAAATAATGTATTAACTTCCTTCTCTGGGTCATTACGACGCACACGGATACCACATGTGTGATTGTATTTTTGATTTTTTACAAAGTAAAGGGAGACAAGTGTTTTTATTATTTTTTTTATAATTTTTTAACTTTTTTTTTTTTTTAATTTTAATTTTTTGTCCCTTTAGGGGACTTCCACAGGGACCCATCAGGACCCCCTGATCACATTCCGGGGGTCCGATGGTGACAGCTCTTTACATGCTGCAGTGACAGCCCTTTACATGCTGCAGTCACATAGACTGCAGCATGTAAAGGGTTAACACAGCAGAGATCGGAGGTTTTCTCTGATCTCTGCTGTAAGAGCTAGTACCTAGCTGTCCTCTGACAGCCAAGCAGCAAGCTCTCCCTGCCACAGAGACCATCGGCTTGCTTCTGACAAGCCGATGGTCTCTATGGCAACCTGTAAACAAAGCAGGAGATTGCCGACACATCGGCAATATCTTCTGCTGGTTTTTCAAAGTCCTGCACTGCTCTATGTGGGTCTGTGCAGGCAGAGCACAGTGCCACAGCTTGTGGCATTGTGCTCTGCAGCTCCCATAGTGATACATAGCCCGGAAATCTTCCGGGCTATGTTGCTTGAGCAGTGAAGCTCGTCCCGGAAAATTTCCGGGCGTGCCACTCAAGGGGTTAAGAGATGAGCGGGCAGGTACTCGAATAAGGCACCACTCGCTCAAGTAGTTTGCCTTAGTGAGTATGCTCACTTATCTCTATTAGAGATGTCTTTTTTTAAATCACTTTTATTGCATTTTTTCAATAAGGCGAAAAGAACCAAGAAAGCATTTTGGTTCTCTTTTTAAAATTTTTTTTATAGCGTTTGCAGGAAAAAATGCATATTTAATTTATTGTATGGATGTGACAATACGAAACATGAGGGTTTTTCAATATTTACATTTTTTGTAAACAAAGTAGGGAAAGTGCACAAAAAAGGTTTTTTTTCTTCTTACAATTTTTTTTACGTGTTCATTTTCTACCATTTTTACTTAGTTTTTTTTTACATTTTTTATGTACCTATATGGGCCTAGAACCTGCAATCCTATGATCGCTATGATAATACATTGCAATGCTTCTGCAATCATAGGCCATGGCAGACCCAGGCACCAATATCTGTGTGTCTAGTTGCCATGGCAACCCATCCGCTCTCCACAATTACATCACAACAGGCCATTGAAGTCATAGAAGGAGTGCCTTCACCTCTGTAAACCCTTTACACGCCAAGATAAACATCAATCATGGCATGTAAGGGATTAACAGCAGGGATCGGTGTTCTCATGCACTGTTGCAGAAGGAGGCCGGCTATTAGCCAAAGCTGGCTACCACTACGGATGGCATGGGCTTAGCTTCGGAGCTCGAAACCTCCATAGGGCATAAATTTATGTCTATTTGTGGAGGCTTACATCCTGTCACAGGAAGAGGTTAAGGAGCCGTTGAAAAGACCACTGCTGCCCTATCTAAGGAAAACACAGAGGCTGGTCTGCGTGAGCCTAATTTGTGGATTATGTATGATTGCTCCTGCCCGTTTGTCATGTGAGCTAAAAGACAGGAGTCTCCGTCTATTATTTATTGCCTGACAGGCAAGGCTTTTCCTTTTCATTTTGCTTTATTTTATTTGCAATCATGCACAATAAAGCTGGCCGTGTGTCAGTTTAAACTTACTCCTCGCTGCTGACTCTGTGATTTCTGGAGAAGAAAAGGCAATCCCCAGCTAATCCTCATCACAATATATCCATTTGGAGGCTTAGGCCTAAAGAGAAGTTAGCATTAGGAATCCATCTGAAAGCAATGGTCACCTGGATATGGTAGATAGGCTCATATGTTTTAATCAAAATCTGCGTGGAGCACCTTGCCTTTTTATGCGGTAAGTGTATACACTCTGTCAAAAAAAAATCAAGCATTTAGAAGAAGTTGCCATTTCGCTGCAAAACTCAGAATGCAGTAACATCTCAGGCAGATATGCAAATGATTGTGGCATTATGAGATGAACGGTCTTGTCATCTGAGACCTTAAGAGTGGTTCCACCCATGGTCTTCAAAAAGGCTCTCAGAGCCTTCTTGTGTGTAGTGACCTCTTTTTTCGGTTTGTGTAGAGCTTGTTGACTACTAGATGCCTCTACGATGCAATCAAAGAGATTTTGCCCAGGTAACAGAGCTGGGTGGTCATATCAACGATTTGCCCGCCACCTGGGCCATTCTGATCAGACCTTTAGGAGGTGTGGTTACTAGTGAATGCCTGAGCACATGCACACAAGGCAATTGGGCTAAGATGACCAATAGAGAGGATCATCCGACAAGCATGAGCAGCTCCCTGTATTTCCTTATCCACCATCCAGAGACAGATGGCACCATCATTACAGCCCCTGTGTCTGTTGGAACCATTTCCAGGCACTCGACTAAAGGACATTAGGTCTACGTGGCCCATTACGTGTACTGTATTTGACACCCACCCACTGTAGTCTCTGTTGGCACTGGTGTTGTGAATGATGAAACGGGTCTACTATGTAGTTGAACTGGGTTGCCTTTAGCGACGAATGCGTTATTAGTTTGGGCACCGATAATGGTAATGTTTGTGGAACAGATGTGCCTGCACTAGAGAGAACAGTGCAGGCACAGTTGGAGCTTCCTGTTCAACCTATGCAGTTAGCTAGATGAAGACGGATTTCCTGCATCATCTTCATCTAGCTGCATAGCTGAATAGGGTTTTGTACAAAAAAGTACAAAATAGGCTGATAAAGCTTATTGAAAAAATTCTTAGAATGCTTTTAAAAAAGTGCAGTTACTCTTTACCTTTTCAAAGTAAATTTATTTATTGCTTTATTTCTACAATTAAACAGTCTTTAGCAGTTGCCAACGGAATAAAAGTCCTCAAAGTTGCTGTACCTCACAGTTTTCATGACTATTAGGGTGGCCCAAAAAACTCAACTTTCAACTACAAAGCAAGACACCCTCTATTTTCTTTCCTTTGAACAATCCTTTATTTGGGGCAGAGCTTCAGGTTCTTATGTCTATGACAAGGTTGGGCTCGAAGACCATGAGTTTTCAGACTTTTTACTAAAGACGAAGAAGAAAAACAACTGTTGCTTGAAGTCCTAGAAGCAAATCGCAAGGCTGTTTCAACACAGAGGACCAAGAAGTCTGCTGCCCAGTCCTTAAGCACTGACTGATGAGTATTTGTGTTGTAATTTTGACTATTTTCATATATCTGGAGGTATTTTCAGGTGTATAGATTGTCAGGACAAATGCATTGTCAATATTTAATGTTTTAAAGCAGTGTTCCCCAACTCCAGTCCTCAGGGACCTCCAACAGGTCATGTTTTCAGGATTTCCCCAGTGTGGCACAGGTGATGTAATTATTGTCGGCGCCTAGGACAGGTGTCCTTACTATAGGATATACTGAAAACATGAACTGTTGGGGGTCCCTGAGGACTGAAGTTGAGAAACACTGTTTTAAAGTATAGGGGTTCTTTTGCAAAAGCTAATTGTTAATATTAATGCTGTAGCTTGTGTAATTGGAAATCTTGTGCATAAACACCACTTTTCATAATATAATATATATATATAACAGTTTTTAGCACCATTTTGCAGTTTGAATTAAAAGCTAAAACTTTACCCTAATAGTAATCTATTAGCAGATGAAAAAAGTTGTCTTGCTGTACAGCTGCCACTGTAATTTTGCCATATCTCTATGGGCCACCCTAATGACCATCCTATATTATTACATCTTCTGATACTTTTTGCATGAGTGTTTGTATGTGTATAATAAACAATAAAAGTTATTCAGAAGGAGATTCACATTACACTAATTGACATCACATGCTTTTAGCTTCCATCTCTGAGAAGCTGTAATATAGATTAAGTTGAATCACAAACTTTTCTTTGCTTCCCTCCGTAATCTCATTCACAACTGTGATGGTATGGCAGCAGTAAAGATTCATAGAGAAATGTGTCCATTGCTTACACAATGCATAGTGTAGGTAAAAGAGAATACAGTACAAATCAATCTCCCGCACTGTACTTGGATCATAAGAACGTGTTACAAAAGGAAGAGTAATGTGCTATTGAAGAAGCACAAAGTAACTGCATAAAAGCGGAGTCCGGACTCTAAAGGTACCGTATTGCTATTCACTTCAGTATGTTGTGTTGTAAGTGAAATCTCATTCAGTTTCACACACAGGAAAACGAATGCAACATGATTAACTCTTAGGATGCCTACCCACTAGTGATGTTTTCTTGCGATGCAAAAGCGAGTGAAAACACAAGCCTTGAAACACCAAGAAAACGCTGCGATATTGCTCATTGTTTTAAATGGGGCCAGCAGCAGCAGTGTCAGCCCCATTGAAAACATAGAGAGTACATCGCGGACTTCTGCCACAGCTGTGACAGCTATGGTACGGGATTCCTTCATCCCTGCGGGGACCAGGCAAAAGTGGCAAAAGTCCACGATGCTGTGCCATTGCTTTCAATGCCATTGTAAGTAGTGGATTTCAGGCAGGCCCCGCAGTGATGATTTTTGGGGAAGCGCTTGAAATATAATCCCTTCCCTGAAAATCATTCCTAGCTGGAAAAAAAAGTAAAAAAAAAAAATTTTTACTCACCTGGAAGAGCAATCCGGCTCTTCTCTCCGGCCCTGACAGTCATCTTCTGTCTTCTGGAGGCCGGGGATTGAAAAATCCCTGCCCCCACAAAGCGCTGGTCTGATTGGCTGAGCGCTCAGCCAATCACAGGCTGCGCTCAGCCATTGAATGACAGCTAAGCACTGCCTGTGATTGGTCACAGAGCTCAGCCAATCACAGGCAGCGCTCAGCCATTCATTGAATTATGAATCATCAATCACAGGTCACTTTGGCCAGGCTCACACGCGTGAACTAGATTCCGCATGTGGGAGGTCCGCACTCGATTCCGGCTGTGAGCCTGGCTGGTGACCCTGTGTACCTTATTTTCCTGATGACTGCAGCGGCTCGCCATCGGTCATGTGCAGTACTTTTCTTTAATATATGTATTTCCTGCACCATTGCAATGTTAACGGAGTATGGACTGCGAGTTGGATGGCCTCCATTGGCTTTAATGAAGGCCATCCATGCGGAATGTGGGGCAAAATAGAGCATGCTACGATTTTTCCAACGCAATTTGTATCCAAGAGTGTGAGCGAAAAAGTAATTTTACATGCTTTACTGGTGATAGCGTTGTGTCAATGTGAGAACTTTTTTTCTTTTCTTAGTTGTCTAGCAACTTGATATTATGAGCTAAGACACTTGTCAGAAGGAAACTTTGTCACATGCTAGCAAAATGGTACTGGATAGCTTTATACTAATATTGTATGTGTATGATATTCCATCTCCCTTATTTGCATATTACCCAGAGGAGCATGGATGGCCTTATAAGTCTTCTCACTCACATTCTGGGTGCTCTCCCTAAGGAGTGATGATACCCTTCCTGACCAAAATCACAGGAAGCTTACTAGCCAAGCCAGGATCCTACTACATACTGATGAGCGGCAAAACCCCCCAAACAGCTGTCTGTGGATGGATTCTGGCTTGGTTTACAATTCCCATCATTGCTCTACAGACCTATATAAAGGGTCAGCATTGATTTGAAGGAATGCTGCCATCTAATAGGTGGTGCTGCAGAGGTATTGTTCCATGTCCCTTATTAGGATATACTATTATATAGTATCAGACAACAAATCTGCTGCTAGATGCATATTTAGAGTGCTTGAAACTGGCCAATATTGCCGGTGATTTCTATCGGCAAAATACCAGGTTTATGCTGTTGTTCCGAATACGCTGAAGCTATTGTTCTGACATATGATCTTAAAGTAAATCTGCAAGTACATTTTATTGAATTATCAATATTTGCAGATATTCCAAGAAAAATAATATCGATCTGAAAGGTCCATGTAATTCGTATGCTATATATTTCAGATTGATCTAATGAAATTGCATCTAAATAGCAAGAAAAACAGTTTGACTGGAAATCACCGAAAATACAAGTCTGGTGTATTTTAAATGGCTGCATTCACAATTAGATTCAAATATGGCTTTAAAGCTTACTAATAGTTATCCATTTTAGAAAGAACAGTGGTTTGTAGCTTAAAGGGTTCATCTCAACAATTGTTTTAAAATCCCTATTCTCCAAAAATAATAGCAGATGGCATCTGCTATTATTTTTGGGGAGTAGGAAGGGGCGTAGCTAAAGGCTCATGGGCCGGGGTGCAAAAATTTATCTTGGGGCCCCCCAACTTCTCTTAACCCCTCAACACAGAGCCGTAACTTGAAGCTCCTGGGCCCCAATGCAAAACCTGTAACAGGGCCCCCAACTATAATCCTTTATTCATAGTACTGGGCTCCCTATATGGAGAAGAAAGGCTTTATGGGCCCCCTAAGACTCCTGGACCCGGGTGCAACCGCATGCCCTGCACCCTCTATAGTTACACCAGTGGCTGATGCTATACTCACCTCTCCTATTTCTCGTCTCGAACACCGAGAACTGTGATTGGCTGCAGCAGCCTAATTGCAGCCTGCAAGCAAAGACCCAGCAGCAAGAACAGAGGTAAGGTGCTTGACATGCCGCGAGCCAGGAGAGTTGAGTATGGCCTCTGCTATTATTTTTGGCCACGGAAGTAGAAATTGATAAAAAACATAACTCGGAAAACCCCATTAAGAAAAACCTATCAATCTTATGACTCGTTCACACGGGCGTATGCATACAATGGTGCGAGTCTCCCACAGTGTTATACGCATCACAGCCCATATGCTCTGCTGGCAGAGAGCCGGCAAAGATCGCATATGAGATTTAATTGGCACTGAGGATGCCCAGGCATCTGACGTCATGGAAATGCGCAGAGTGATTTTTTTTTTTTTTTTCAAGTTTGCCACTCTGAAGAGCATGCGTATGGACAGCACTTCATATATAGCCCAATCAAGGGCTGCATATGATACATAGAGAAATAGAGCATGCTGCTATTTATTTCTTCTGCATATCAATATGCAGTGCCCAGACGCAGGTGTGAATGGAAGAATGACTTTCATCGCCTCCATTCACCACTTGTTGCGCATAGGAAATACATCCATCATACGAGGTGACAACCCCCCTTACTGACCCTTACTGACCAGTAGCAGAAAAGTAATACTGTCTGGTTAACTCTTAAACTAGTCAACACGTCTGCAAGGATCATCCAAAAAGTATTCCATGTTTTCTCAGAAACAGGAGTCACGTGATTCTTTTCAGAGCTGCTGATTGGCTGGGAGGTATCACATTCCCTAACTTCATTTCTTTGAATTGTGAATTGTAAAGTGTAGTAAAATATGTTGCCATTCCAAAAATACAGATTATTTTCATCACGCGATATACCCGCTAATGCCAAAGAACCTCTATGGGCTTTGGCCCCTTTTAGGTGATGTAACTGAACCTACTAGTATTATTGAATTAGATCATGATACTGATGTCCTTTCTTAATTGGTTTGTCATGATGCAAGGTTCTCTTTAGAAGATCACCTCCTTAATATGGCACATGCTTTCAAGCTTTAGTTTCAAACACTTTTTACCTTTTTTTCATACTTGCATTTCAAGAGTCAAATTTTTTATTTTTACCCTCAATATGCTTTTTGCAGGATGTTATAGGTTTCAATGACACCATTCTGGGGTACATATGATTTATTACTTAGCTTCTTTAACGTTTTATTAAACTTCTTTTAAATTTATACTTTTTTGTTCCCCAAGGGCTCCTTCACACTGGCGATCGCGTTTTTGTCATAAGAATATTTCGGCAAAATCACGTCTTTGTTCCCGCGATTTTTAAGCATCGGCAAATGCTTTTTCCTAAGAATGATCTTGCATTGCATCGCTGCCGCATGAAGTCTTCTCATTCGAAAGTCAATAGGAGTTTCTAATGTTAAAAACGCATCACATTGTATGAAAAACGCAAGTTTGAGTGTAGCGATGGGATAAAAAGGAGGCCGCATAGGGAAACATGGGACACAAAAATTGCAAAATGCAGAAAGATAGGACATGCTGTAATTTTTTTTTCACTCTACATCGCATGAGTGAAAACATTGCGAATGGCAATGAAACCATTGAAAATCATTGGTTCCATAATTCTGCGTTTTAACTCACTCTTGCTTCACACGATTTTATCGCAAGTGTGAGAATACGTTTAGGCCTCTCACACGGGCTACACAATTATCGCTACAAAACGCATGTATGTAAAGCCAATGGTTTCTTTCACATGAGAGATGTTTTGTTGCTTGAAAGAACCCATTGGAAACCATGAGCCTCACATACATGCATTTTGTAGCTGAGATTTTGTAGCCAGTGTGAAAGAGGCCTAAGCAGTATCAGCTATGCTGTATCAAGTCCCCTTAATACATGCATGAAACTTCAAAGCCTTATAACCCAATTGGAAAATGCTTAGAGCTCATTTGGAGGTCTTTTTGAGATCCCTGGCTACCATAGTAAAGTATCGGAGTCCATAATCACATTGCAAGGAGCCGATGGGCTATCAGAAGGGATCCCCCTCCCACTATAAAACTCTGTGGAGTTAGACTGCAACATCTTAGGGGTTAAAGCGATTGGAGACCAACGTTATTGGCTGCCAGTCACTGTCTCATGCATGAGACTTGTTAGTAACAGCTAGTCATCGGGTTAGCAGTGCATATGGCAGTCATTAAACGGTTAAAGCATGATCCTAAAGACACTCTATTCGGAGAATTTATTAAAAAAACAGCAGTTAAAAAATCTAGTCCAAACTTTGAAATGTATTTGTGTGTTCTGCAACTAGAGAGTCCATAGTGTGAATATTCCAGTACCCAGAAAGTTTATCAGAGGATGCCAGGGAGAAATACTGTATCCGTGCATCAAAAGACGCTGTCATGTTTGAACGGCTCAACTGCTTACTATATACAGACCTATATCTGGGGTATTCCTATATAAAAACACTAGTAGGTTTTTAGCACAAAAAAAGCAAAACAATAAAAAAAAAAAATCTGTAATTTCTGCTGAGATGAAAGCAATTTTCAGCCCTCCTAGAAATTATTGGTCAAACATTACAAAAATGCTTTGCTACAAACGCAACATAGAATGTGTCTATTTTCTATACTTTCCCCTTCTAATGCTTTCAGACACTTATTTCTTTCACTTTCAGAGAAATGGCAATTCCGAAAAGGTTACAGTAATCAAGACATGACAAGATAAAAGTAGAAATTGCATTTTTCATGAGAAAGTGGAAATTTAATCATAGTTACTGAAGATCTAGCTATCAAAAATGCATATGTCTTTCCATGTTACTGCCAGTGACAACATTTAATATTTGCATAATAAGAGTGTTAAGCAGTGGAGCACTTATTAAAAATGCATTACATCTCTACTTTTTCAATGATAGATCATACTAACTGACAACTATTCCACTACAGTATGATCTTGACTATGTAATTACACAAAACCCTATAAAACCTACACAGCATCGAGAAAGCCATAAATAATACAACTATATTAAGTTTGACCTACCTTAGGGTCGTGTATTCCAGAAAGCTCTTCATAAATTTTTTCCCCCACCATAACAGCTGCCAAATTAGCAGTATATGTTGACAGACAAAACAAGCAAAATATAGCCCATAGATTCATCAGGAATCGTCCAGTCCAACATTTAGGAGTTTTGATAGAAGCTGTCCTACCAAATAATATGGCGTAACACACATTTAGTGCCGATGAGAAAGAAAAAACTTTGCTGCGGTTTCGGCCATTTGGAGTCATACCGAAGGGGCTTTTCCACTCATAAAGTGTTAAAAATACTGCAGTAATATGAAGCGATACAAAAATTCCCAGCCACATTGTCCAATGAAGTGGCCACATGAAAGCTCCGATTGGTGCTGCTGTATCCTTAGTCCTTACTAAGATACCTAGACTTGTCGAAAAGAAGGGACTTGTAAAATCAATGACTTGACTTCTAGCTGTGTTAATACTAAATGAGGTCACAGCCATGTGAGCAGCACCACTGAGAAGATCTCCCACAAGTCCTGTCCAATGACCGCTCTTCCAAGCTCCGTACTTTCCATCACCGACGATATATAAATCAAAGTCAAAGTTCAAATCTTCGGACAATTTTTCCAACAGGTCAATGCAATAACCATAGCAACATTTTTTGTATTCAATTGGCACTGAGTCATTGCCACTTTGCAAACTTTCAAAAAGACTATCTAATACTCCGGAATCATTAGTCATAGGATCTAAACAAAGCTGTCCTGCTAGGCATTTGCCATCGTCATCTACATTTCTCGTAAAGACAAATGGAGGCTCAATCAAAGTCACAACCCTAAGGTGCAACCGTGATGGTTGTTGGTATTGGTTTTTATACCTCTGAGTCTGGTCTGGCCACAGTCCATAATCCATGATAATTTTTTCATCCTGCCAGCTTCCAAGTCGAGTCCACATAGGATTACCCACTGGATCATGTTGTAAGTTCCAGATAAAATAATGGTTTTCTGAGTTGATAATTGCAGATTCCTTAACTTTAATATGTCCACTAACACCACTAAAAGTTGTGTTTCTGAAAAACCTGTGAAAATAAGATATAGCAGATGAATCGTCCGTAATACCAAGTTGAAGCTTATTACAATAATGGACAGCGAGGTATGATTTGGTACAGAGAATGAATTCAGTACTACCTATTAATTATTTCATTTATTCTATACTTTTGTAATCTAATATTGAAGCCTACTGTACAGTACAGTAACTGTATCCTAATTATTGTGTTTTACCATTCCAGTTACTATGCAGAAGTAGTTCATTTACCGGTGTAAAGTTCAAAACTATGTAGTGTGAAAGGGGACACAGGAGCTGTCTTACCTACTTTTTCCATTTGTATATTGGAGATTACTATTTGTAGTCCTTTAAGACCTCGTTCACAAAACAGAAATTCACTGTGGATTTAAGCGTGGATTCTGCATCCAAATCTGCCAATCCCCACCATTTTAGCATTCTATTCTATTGAAATGCTAGCATGCTATGAAATGTTTGCAGGATAATAAATTGACATGTCAATTCTTGGCATGGTTTCCACACTAAATCCACATGGAAACTGCGTTTGGTGGCCCCACATGAATTTGCCCCAATGGCTGACGCTAAATATGTGTATAGATCAGCATTCACATCTATGGCAGCACTCCAAGGCAGCACTCCAATCCGGCTCTTCTCTCTGGCCCTGACAGTCATCTTCTGTCTTCTGGAGGCCAGGGATTGAAAAATCCCTGCCCCCACAAAGCGCTGGTCTGATTGGCTGAGCGCTCAGCCAATCACAGGCTGCGCTCAGCCATTGAATGACAGCTGAGCACTGTCTGTGATTGGTCACAGAGCTCAGCCAGTGAGCTGTCAGATCCACAGTAGCAGTGTTTACCCCATGTACATGAGGCCAACGGGTGAGTTCACATTGAATGAAGTTGTTGCAGAATTTCGGTTGCGGAATGTGCACCAAAATTCTGCAAGTTTGTACGGTACAATGTTAGTGAATGGGTTTTAACAAACCCTACTTACTCACTGTGGGAAAAATAACCAAATATAAAATGGACAAGGCGACTGCTAGGTGGATTCACAGCTGGCTGAGTGATCATACTCAAAGTGTGGTCATAAATGGCTGCACATCCAAGTGGAAGATTGTATCAAGTGGGGTACTAAAAGGCTCTGTCCTAGGCCCAGTGAGGTCAACATTTTTATAAATGATAAATAATCTAGATGAGGGAATTGAGGAGAAACTGATCACATTTGCTGATGACACACAGGTAATTTTGCCCCTCCACTCTTCCTTAGTCAGACCTCATCTGCAATACTGTGTCCAGTTCTGGGTATCCCAATTTAAAAAAAAGACATTGGCAAACTGGAGCAAGTTCAGAGAAGAGATACTAAGATGGTGAGAGGTCTGCAAATCATGTCCTATGAAGAACGGTTAAAGGATCTGGGTATGTTTAGCTTGCAAAAAAGGAGGCTGAGAGGAGACTTAACCCTTTCCAATCCACTGTCTGACGTCTACAGGCATTCTGATTGAAGGCTGTACAACTCCGATATCATAAGATATCCAGCAGGATATTCTTACTGTAGATTACTGGCCGCTCTGTTGTCGGGGGTCTCTCCAGCATGTCACATACTGCAGTATTGGCTCTAGCCAGCAGATGGTGCCATTGTATAATTGCAGAAAGAGAAAGCCTCCTAGGAAATCCTAAATCCAAACTTGGATTGCAAAGGGTTAATAGCTGTCTACAAATATCTAAACTGCTATCACACTGCAGAGGGATCAGCCCTATTCTCATCTACACAAGGAAAGACTAGAAGCAATGGGATGAAACTGAAGAGGAGGAGACACAGATTAGAAATTAGACAGTGAAGGGGATCAATGAGTGGAACAGGTTACCATGGGAGGTGGTGAGTTCCCTTTCAATGGAAGTGTTCAAACAAAGGCTGAACAAATATCTGTCTGGGATGACATAGTGAATCCTGCACTGACCAGGGGGTTGGACCAGTTGACCCTGGAGGTCCCTTCCAACTCTACTATTCTATGTGTCTATAAGAAGGACCCTAACTACATGATGAAGCTCACTCAGGTCCACCTCTGTGGTGCTTCCAATTAGTGACAAGAGCATCAGCCTGCCGGCATCTCGAAGGTTTCCCCCACTCGCCATGCGAGGTGGTGAGTTCTCCTTCAATGGAAGTCTTCAAACAGAGGCCGGACAGACATCATTCTGGGATGATTTAGTGATCATGCATTAAGCAGGAGGTTGGACCCAATGACCCTGGAGGTCACTTTCAACTCTACCATTCTATGAAATCTAAAGAAGAAAATAGTTATGCTGTAAATTTCAAATACTGTATCTGTAATTGAAAAGCAACAGATTTTCACAGCAAATTTCATTCATTATAATGCAATGAGTGAAATCCTCTGAAACTCCGGACCAAAATCCACCACAAATTTTTAAGGTGAAAATTTATGTTAGGTATAGTTATGTCCTGAAATAGTTAACTGCAGGGGTAAACACAGTGAGCCACTCAATAATGGTCATAGATCTTTTACCGACTACCTTGGTTATATAAGATTTCAGAAGTGCTAACTAGAGATGAGCGAGCACCAAAATGCTCGAGTGCTCGATACTCGAGTCGAACTTTCAGTGATGCTCGAGAGTTCGTTTCGAGTAACGAACCCCATTGAAGTCAATGGGCGACTCAAGCATTTTTGTATATGACTGGTGCTCCGCTAAGGTTTTCATTTGTGAAAATCTTAGCAAATCACCAAAGTCATGTAAAAAACACAGAAATGGAAAGGGCAGGCGAGGAGCAACATGCAGGGCTGCATTTCGGGCTCCAAGGTCTCACTATTAAGCCACAATAGTGGCAAGAGTGAGACCCCCCCCCCCCCGCACTGTCAGCATAAAGATCGTTCTCCTATGCCACAGCTGTAACAGCTGTGGCAGAGAAGAACGATGTTAGCCCATTGAATTCAATGGAGCTGGCAATACAGCCGGCTCTATTGAAAGCAATGGGCTGCCGGCGAGTGCGGGATGAATTTTCGGGAAGGGCTTAAAAATATAAGCCCTTCCCTGAAATTCATCCAGAAATGTGTAAAAAGTAAAAAAAAATATATACTCACCTTGTCCCGGCAGTCGGAGTTCAGCCGCGTCTGGACGGCAGTTCTCTTGAACTGCTTTCTGTAGTATTCAGCAGGTGGGGATTTAAAATCCCCGCCTGCTGAATGAGCTGCCTCTGATTGGTCACAGCCTCACCAATCAGAGGCAGCTCTCACTCACCCATTCATGAATTCATGAGAGCTGCCTCTGTTTGGTGAGGCTGTGACCAATCAGAGGCAGCTCATTCAGCAGGTGGGGATTTTAAATCCCCACCTGCTGAATACTACAGAAAGCAGTTCAGGAGAACTGCCGTCCAGACACGGCTGAACTCCGACTGCAGCGGAAAGGTGAGTATAATTTTAATTTTTTTTTACACATTTTAGGATGATTTTCAGGTAAGGGCTTATATTTTTAAGCCCTTCCCGAAAATTCATCCCGCGCTCGCGGGCACCCCATTGCTTTCAATGGAGCCGGCTGTATTGCCGGCTCCATTGAATTCAATGGTCAGTGCTCGTTTAATCGAGACGAGTACCGCGTGGTGCTCGTCTCGAGTAACGAGCATCTCGAACACCCTAATACTCGAACGAGCATCAAGCTCGGACGAGTATGCTCGCTCATCTCTAGTGCTAACACGTTTCATTTAAGCCGCAGTTGACCTTGGGGTTGTGGGCCCATTCTGGCCATAAGTACTCCCCAGATTGTTAGTTAGCCTCGTAGAAATGTACCCGGAAATATATTTTGCTTGTTTTCTCATTATAGAGGCGCATGGCCTGAAATAGATAATGTATGCCTTTAAACAATTATTATGCTGCATTGGAAAGTTGCTGGAGGCACATGCACACTTTTTTGGAGGACATAGGAAAGATGGCATCAGTGTTATCCTGACTTGGATGGCGTAGCGTTGCAGATTAATAGGGTAAAGGTAATATGCATTTAATATTCTTTAAAATAATTTATTTGCATTATTCATACTAAAGTGAAAAAGTATGAATAATTAAAGTTTTGGCTGCAGGAAATAATTGGTTGTTCTTACAATACTGTCAGTTTTCCAGATTTTCATTTTGGTTGCAATTTTTTTTCTCATAAGTTTTCAGAAATGTCATTGACAGTGAAAAAGGCACAAAGTCTCCCAAAAGTATTAACACGCTTTATCTTTTAAGTAAAAACTGCAATTACACAATGTTTTTACATGGGGCGGGATATTTTTTAACCTCTTAAGGACTTAACCCTTTTTTCCTTTTCAATTTCCGGTATTTCTTCCCCACTTTCAAAAGATCCTAACTCTTTTATTTTTCCGTTTACAGGGAAACTTTTATTACCATTTATTAGTTTTAAAAATTAATTTAATTTAAACTTTTTAAAACTTATTTTTACATTTTTTTTGGAAACTGTGATTGTTTGATTGCTCACAGAGTACAGTAAAAGAAGCATAGTATTGCACTTTATCGAATTCTGACAGGCAGTCTATCAAGCCATGCCACAGGCAAGGTTTGATAGACAGACAGCCATAGCAGCCCTGAGGCCCTTTAGAAGGCCCCAAACAGCTGTGGCAACTGAATGGCAGATCGTGGGGGGCATTCAGGCCCCCTGAACACAAATCAGGCCATGAAAATTCTGCTGTCAGAACTGACACCAACATTCAAAGGGTTAGCAGTTGCAATCAGCATTCATGGCTGTTGACAGGAGGGTGTCAGCTGTCAAACACAGATGGCACCCACCATGTATGGGACAGAATTGGCTCCCGATCCCACTCCATACAAACCCTGCGCTTCCATGATGTAAATATGTAATGTTTTCTTAAGGAGTTAAAGACTATCTACATTGAATCTGAATGGACAATTAGACACATTTGCCCTTTTACAATTAGAACTTCCCTTACAACAATTAGACATGTGCCCCCTAAAAGAGCATAAAATCAAGCAAGCAAGTTTTCTGTTGGTCCATCCAGCATAAATCCACTGTAGAAGGGAAAAATAGAGCAATCTGAGTGACTTTGAATGAGGCTTGGTCATCGGTGCTAAACTAACCAGGGACAGTATTAAGGCTGCAAGACTCCAGAGGGTGAAATAAGGCTAAGGGCGAAGTCAGACGAGTGTGTATTTTGTGTGCACGTATGCGCGTCTATTATAATCATTGGTTTCCTATGATGTGTTAACATGTCCGTGTTTTACAGTCGTGAAAATACTCACACCTGTAAAAATAGGACATCCATGCACTGCATAGATTCATGCTCCGCAAAAATCTCCATGGGGAATTCCCTTATTATTGAACACTGTGATAGCACTGTCACAGTGTTCAGTGATGAGGGGACTCCCGGAGGGGATGAAGGAATCTCCTGCCACAGCTGTGATAGCTCTGGCACAATGTTCTCCCATTTCTCTCCCACTGCTTTGCTGCAGCCAGCCCATTGAAGGCAATGGGATGCAGGCAACCTCCACAGTGATTTTCAGGGAAGGGCTTGAAATATAAGCCCTCCCCGAAAATCATCCCTAACTTGTGCAAAAAAATAAAAAGATTACATACTCACCTCTCCGCCGCTGTCAGGGCGCAGTGCATCTTGATGCTTGGCTCCCCAGCACTGTATTGCAGTTCTTTCAGCAGGCAGGGATTTAAAACCCCCACCTGCTGAAAGGGTCGTGTCTGATTGGCTGAGTGCTCAGCCAATCACACGCAGCACTCAGCCATTCATTGAATGACAACTGAGCTCTGCCTGTAATTGGTCACAGTCATGGAGCTTCGGTCATGCGTATTTTCCACATCCATGCAGCGCATTTCTTTGTGCAGCATGGATGCATCAAAATACACTTGTCCAACCGAGGCCTAAGACTGGATCAGTGAGCATTGGAGAAACATTGCCTGCTCACATGAATCCTGATCTGTGTTTCACTATGAGGGTAAAGTCAGACAAACATTTTTTTGAGCGTGCCTTTGTGTGCAAAAAAAAATTGTGTCTGATAGAACCATTGGTTTTCTATGGTGTGTTCACATGTCCATCTTTTACAGGCGCAAAATACTCGCACCTGCAAAAGTTAGGACATCCATGCATCGGGATGGTCCATGCTGCACTGAAAGATTCCCCACGGGGAGTCCCCTCAGCACTGTACACTGTGCACGAAGCAATGGGCACAGACCTACAGTCACACACACTTTGAACGTGCGTGGAGCACTTTTTTTTGCGCACATAGGTGCGCAAAAAATGACGCTTGTCTGACTGAGCCCTGATGGTGGAAGTGTCAGAATTTGGCACAAGCAGCATGAATCTATGAACCCATCCTTTCAGGTACCAACAGTTCAGGCTGGTGGAGCAATGATGTGCGGAATGTTTTTTTCGCACACTATGGGTCATCTGATACCTTTTATGGACAACATGATAAATTACTGTGGTCCTGAAGACCAAAGGAGGTCCAAAGGGCAACCACATATCTGTCTCTGATAAAGTGGCCATTTAGTCTGTTTATCTATCATGATCAATGTGTTGGAGGAAAGTAACCTTTTTTCTCAAAACTATATATTTCATGTGTTCTTGCTACAATAAATGATAACCAACCATATACAGTGACAGGATTGCTGAAAAGTGTCAGTCAGGGATCAGTGATTTTTCTCAGTGTACACTAAGTCATTAACCAACCATTGAAAAATGAAACATCAACTCTAAAGTTGACAGACCAGCAGTAAGGGTGGAATACTAGTCAGTGAAGTCATCAGAGAGGAATGGAAAAAATATAACATCTCAGCTGCAGTTTTTCAACATACATTTGGGACACCCAGTAAGTAACCAAGCAGAAAAAATAGTTTTGTGTTTGTATTTTTTTTCTTTTTTTTTCTAGGAGGGAGGGGTCTGAGAGGATCAAACTTAAATTTATTGCCGGTCAAAAAAAACCCACTTTGTGTGGAGTAAACATAGTGGTGTAATAAACACAGTACAACGCATGTATAACCAGGAGGAAAACCTTCTGCAGTCTGCAAGACAACTACAAGTTATGAGGAGATTTATTTTCCAATAAGATTACTTTCAAACAAAGAGTTAAAGTTCCAAGAGTGATTAAAAATAAAAATATTAAGGTTCTAGATTGGTAAAAATTGCAGTGTCCACATTTAAAAATCCATATTAAATGTTCTTATTGTTGACAAAGGTGCCCTTACTAAACATTAACTAGAGATTAATGAAGAACTCAACATCCCATTATTTTGGGTCTAATGACTGTATGAATGAAATGGGACCACAGTGTAAAGATCGCTTAGCTAACAGCCTTTTCTAATGATGAGTGTCAAAAAAACCTAATAAAATGCAATATGCTTCAATGTGCTTTGGCTAATGTACACTACAATCTGCTGCATTGGATTTCAATGCATCAAATCACATGGCTGTATTCCCGCGGCATAAAAGCACCCAGCCGGGCCAATATTGCTCCAGGCACTTTTATGTCAGGCCGGAAAGATAGTCTTGGAACTATCTTTCCGTCCGGAATACGTCGGCTGCTGCATGGGCCCCTTTGGGAGCCAATGACAGTGGCCGGAGAAGGGAGGTGGAAGGGAGTTTTGCAACGTGACTGCTAAACTCCCTTCCCCTTCTCTCCTCCACTCTCCTTCCCTTCGGCTGTTTGCAATGGAAGGGGGCAAGACAGGGGTGGAGCTAAGCTTCACCCTGCTCCTCCCACTCCCATTGCAAATAGCCGGAGGTAAGGAGAGACGAGGTGAGCCAGTGAAGGGAAGGGAAGGAGATGCAACGGCATTGTGGCCTCGGTGTATATGCACTGGGCCTGTGTTGTCTGACCAGGCACACAAACGTTAGATTTGTGCGCCCATTCGCGCATTTTTACGCCACTGGTGGGCGCACATAAATATGTCTACACTAGTGGGAAAGAACCCTAATCTGAGTAGGAGATCTAATTTTGATGCCGGATTGATGGCTTACACCCCTTTTACATCAGGTGATTCCCATTTTAATGAGCACACGAGCGAGTGACATCACCACTAACTCGTTCGTAAATATTCACGCAACCTGCTTAGATAGGTAGATCATCATTGTCAATCATTCCCTTCTGTTCAGTTCTGGTTCAATGCTTCAGATTCTATGTGAAATGGTAAGCCGTGAATTTTTAAACGAGAAGTGAACGAGCCGCCGATGGTTTTTATGCTGGTTGTAACTGAACGACTGACGAGCAATGCATGGTCCTCGTTAGTCATTCAGTTTGTCTGAGCGAAATTTTAGCGACAATCGTCACTTGTGGATGGGCCATTAGTTTCCCTCTGCTCTTTCCTATCCTGAAAGTCCTTATCAGCTAATTTATGACCTCACCAAAGATGACCAGTATAGCTCTGCAGATCAATCTCGTAATGAGACTTTAGACTGCAGGTTCTACATACAGTAATATGGAGAAGCTACAAAAGATAAAATATTTTGTAAGAATGATTGTCAGCCCAAAAGACATGCATTTAAGTGAAGAAAAACTTGTCCAGTAAAGGTGTCCATAGGCTTCAAGGTTCATTCCTAATTTATACTTAGATCTTTTTTCACTTGAATTTGCTAAAACAATCCATAGATTCTCGTGCCAAACCGGATGTATTTTGAGATTTTTCCATTATCCATGGAAATAATTTGATTATTGCTATTATATTGGAAACTGGGCCTTCTTTCACTTTGGTTAAAGATTCAGTTCACTCTTATTGCATTATATCTAAACGCCCAGGAAAAGGGAGAATGGCTCTATGACAACCGATGACGCCCAGCACCACAATCTACACTTTTGCTATATGTAGTATCACTTAAAGATGTGCTTACAGGTTATCCTCTATCCACAAGCACATAAACTCCACTGTCTCTGGCAGTCCCAAACTGAATGGAGCTAAATATCCAGTTAAGTACAGTACGCGGGTATTAAAATGGGTCCTCACTCGAAATTATCACCCACCCCCCACCCCCCACGGAGCCAAAGCCTTATTTGTGGTAAAAAAAAAAACATTTATACTCAGTTCATCCAGGCCCAGCAGGTAGCGCTTTCCTTTCCCACTCACCTCCAGGTCCAACAATTATGTGCTCGTCTATGTTTGTGACCGCTGTGGCTAGTCCATGATGATTGGCCACAGTCATGAGCTGCAACAGGCACCTGGAAGTGATTGGGGGCCAGAGCAGCAGAGAGACATTCAATAGGTACGTATAGCTTTTTAATATTTTTTAACTTCTCAATACTTTTCAACTGCATCTACATCCTGAGGATGAAATTGGTGCTGCTGCCAAGGAGCCTGGTACAACCATGGGGACCTAGATTTGATAAAGACTTCAAACAGTCGAAACGTTATCTGTTTGGGAGAAATAAAGAACATTTTTTACCTGCACCTTGTATGCTGTCACAACTATCTTCTTGCATGGGGACCCGATGCAGATGCATCATTTACCCAATGGCTATAGTAGCCCTGAATGGAGCAACAATGCGCATGTGCAACCATCGTTCGGGATGCACTGGGGACCTGTTCTTAGTTTCATGGGGGTCCTAGTGTTCAGACCCAACCAATCTGCAATTATCCCCTATCCTGTGACTAACTTGCAATCATGACACAACCCCTTTAAAACTATAAACTTTTTTTATGACTCGAAGGACCATAAGAATAGTAAAATATGTAACTATATTGTTCACAAATAAGTATATTATCACTGCAGACAAATGAAATTTGATAAATGTGTTAAATATAAGATGCCTTGGTTTTCCTTTACCCCTCGTAAATTACAGATCAGAATTTAGGTTGTATAATGCTTCATAAGTTCAGCTCCATATTTTATATCTAAATCTCATGACCGGCCGAATTCTAAAATCTGTTGAGCAGTTTACTGCACTATAGGGCATACATGCAACACATGATTCAGTCATACCTGGATAAGTATTGCCCAGATGTAAGATTCAAAGTGTCTCTGCTCATGCAGTTCATTGTGCTGGGAATAAGAGCCAACTCCGGTTGATCCATTGTAGCTGTGGCAACGGCTCTGGCTATTAGTTCCATTGCGTCTTGCACGTAGTGTTCAAAGTAGGAAGCAGCGGTTGTCCCATGAGCGATCAGACCCAAAGGTAATCCTTCAGTCCTTAATTCATCAACGTTTTGTGAGTCTCCAAAAATCCAATAAAACTCTGGCAATATTATCCCATACTGAGTAGATGTCTCAAAAATCCGTCTTGTGTCTTCCATATCGCAACCGAACATAACAATAGTGGATGTGGTGTCCTTTATACTTTCCAGGTTGAATTGTAGGTAGCTGATAACATCATTGGTCAGGGTTAGATTTACCGTGATATTTAGAATTAACCCAAGATGGAATCTGGAATTATTTTGGGTCAAAGTCAGGAAATCTGTTATATTCCAGTCTTCTTGGCATAGGAGTATGCTATAGTTGTACCAGTTGTTCATTGTAAGGATGGAGAGGGTGACTTCGGCATTTGAAGTCAAGGAATTTTCAATGCTGAGTTGCAGATGAAGGGGATTCTGTATCAAAAAAAGAAAAAAAACCAAACGTTAAAGTTTTTGGGGTTTTTTGTCATTTCCAGAAATGTCATGCATTATTATTACATTGCTACATTTAAGCTGTAGGGAACTCTTGATTAAAATCCATGGCACAGTGTGAATAGTATGTTTCTATGAGTCAACTTTCTAAAGATCAGAGGATAGGTTTGTTGTCATTAAATTGTTAGAAGCCACTTTTACAGTACATCAAACGAAGGAATGCTAAGCACCGAGGAGTCTATCTATCAAAGTATCCATTCTTCGCTTTTAAGCATCAGTCAAGTCTCTGGCCAGGATTCAAAGGCTAAAGACTGACTGCAGCATAAATTGCACTTCAATGCTGCTTTTAGATTTCACGGAACACCTCATTTGTACCAGTGTTTCCACATCATTTGCAAATGTCCTCATACATTGTATTATTTCATCTTACATTTCACAAAGAGTGTTTGATCATGTTTTTGGAACCTACACATTGCAAAAAGCAATGAAAATATAATGTTTTTGTACCATTGATCATTAAAAAGAAATCTTTTGAGCAAATTAGCTGAAAATAAAACTTGAAATGGTTTCTGGTGTACAAGAATGTGTCACATTTTAAATACTGAGTTAGTAGAGGCGACCCTGTGTATCTGCTTTCTCCTGTATTGCAGATAATCGTGGCGGTTCTCCGTCATTCATGTGCAGTACACGTTTGTTTTTTTTTAATCTTTGTTCAGCCTGCGCTATTTCTAGGTGATGACGTGGGTAGCCGTGGCCTATCTGCAATGTCAATTGTGGATAGACTGTGGGTCGGACGGCTTCCATTGACTTCAATGGAATCTGTCCGTGCAGACCATGCTGAAAAATAGAACATGCTGTGACTTTAAATCCGCTTGAGGAAATGGCATTCGCTGTCCACTGATGTGAGTGGACATGCGAATGTTCTATTCTTTCGATGTGTGTGGAATACTGCAGATCGTCCGCACAGGAGATGATCGTGGATTTCGCAATTCAAATCTGCCCTTAGAAGGATTCTCTTATCAAGGGGTGTCCTGCTGCTGGAACCACTAGTGATCAAATGGTAAAATGAACCTGTAACCAGGTTCGTGCTGCATGAACCACGGGTGGCATGAACCTGGGACAGTTATGCCCATTTGGCCCATGTATATTTTATTCAGAAACACTGCTGCATTTCAGAAAAAAATAATACTTAGAACTTTGATTCAGAACTGAGCTGGAAAAGGAGCTGAGTCAAAAAACATACTTAGTCAAAAAAGCATACTTAGAAATTTGACTCGGAGTTGAGCTTCCAGAGCTTACAGCTCAAAGAGCCGGGCTCTCGTTGGTCTCTCCCCGTCCATGTCAAGACCTCTTCAATACACAAGCAGGGAGAGGAGCCATCACTCTTTATACTGCAGCTGTGAAGAGTCCGGCACAGCCCACCCCTTTGACTTGAGAGCTGAACTCCAAGACAAATTTCTAAATATGTTTTCTCCGAAATTCAGTAGTGTTTCCAAATAAAGCATACATGGGCCAAATGGACATATCTGTCCTGTGGCCATTCTTCTCATAGTTTAGGGCAGCATGAACCTGGTGACAGCTTCCCTTTTAATGAAGGAAAATCAGGTAGCAGGTGTAAACTTTCTCCACTGGTGTGGCCGCCTTCAGCCTAAGTATCTCAGTTCCTCTTAGATTAAAGGAGATGTCCCGAGGCAGCAAGTGGGTCTATACACTTCTGTATGGCCATAATAATGCACTTTGTAATATACATTGTGCATTAATTATGAGCCATACAGAAGTTATAAAAAGTTTTATACTTACCTGCTCCGTTGCTAGCGTCCTCGTCTCCATGGTGCCGACTAATTTTCGGCCTCCGATGGCCAAATTAGCCGCGCTTGCGCAGTCCGGGTCTTCTGTAGTCTTCTATGGAGCCGCTCGTGCCAGAGAGCGGCTCCGTGTAGCTCCGCCCCGTCACGTGCCGATTCCAGCCAATCAGGAGGCTGGAATCGGCAGTGGACCGCACAGAAGAGCTGCGGTCCACGAAGAAAGAGGATCCCGGCGGCCATCTTCAGCAGGTGAGTATGAAGACGCCGGACCGCCGGGATTCAGGTAAGCGCTGTGCGGGTGGGTTTTTTAACCCCTGCATCGGGGTTGTCTCGCGCCGAACGGGGGGGGGGTTTAAAAAAAAAAAAACCCGTTTCGGCGCGGGACATCTCCTTTAAGTGGCTGGAGTATGAACTTCCATTGAACCCATAAGTATCACCAACATCACCCGGACATGTCAACCTCAAAGAACATTGTTCGTTTACAAATACTGTGGTCTCTCAACATATAATATCAACTGATTCCAGGGCAGCCACTGTTTGTTGAAACTATAAAGGCCATTAACACTGGACGATTATCGCTAAAACTTCGCTCATCGGGCTCTTTTCGATGATTGTTAAAATCAAGTGAGCTTTATTTTAGCTATCAGTTTCATCAGTCGTTCTCCCCGGGGTGGGGGTGGGGGGGGGGGGTGCTGATAGCATTGTTTCCCCCATGGAGAACAAAGGATCTGAGTGCAGATAATAGAGGACAGGAGTTCCTTCTGGGTCCTGTACAGTGCACACAGTGTACCAAAAAATAAAATGGAGCCATCCTCATCTGGTGTCCACAAGATCAGCTCATCCGGGCTCAGATAAAGATACGTAGAGAACATGTAAGTACCGCACTGTACTGTAGAGAGGTTACTAGACAGCCAATCAATGCATGCATTTCAAGACTACATATGTTGTACTAGTGAAATGCCCATGCTAATTGGCTGGATTTTACAGCAAATTGCACATTCCATAAATGTGGCATGTGCACTTTGCTAATGTGACTGATGGGGATCAGCTGTTAAGAAGCTGCTATGGATAGCCAGAACTGTCACAATGCTGTCTGTAGCACAGTAGTCTGGTTTCATATTGCAGTTTTCCCATTCACTTCAATGTCAGAAAGCTGAAATATCATGCACTACAGACAATATTTTGACAGTCCCAGCTGTCTGTGGCAGCCTGTCATCAGTTGATCATCATGAATCCCAAGAGATGGACCCCTGCAGATCTGCTATTGGTCACCTAATCGGAGGACAGGTCACCAAGAGTTTTGGCCACATAAAAACCTTTAGAAGCAGAATGGTATTGGGACATGCTTGCTGTACTAGTTTAGCTAATAGCAGCTACTAAAGAATACAGAGCATTGTACTTTTCTCAAGCTAATAGTGTTACAGACCTGTCCAGATAATAGTCTGCCCTGAATTCTGGCAATGTGCTACGGTGACAGATCTGCTCTAACTGCCTGAGGAAACAATCATTTCCCTCTCTGTTCCTGCTGGGCATCACAGTCAGATCCCCAGACTGAAGAGGCATTCTGGATAAGACTTGGCACTCCCTTACCTAAGTGTATTATCTATAAGAAAAACCAAGGCAAAATACAGTAGAAATCTCTAATTTACTGTAAAGACATTTTTAAGTTGCAGGAGACTACAAATACTTTTAATTTCAATAATCCAAAAAGTGAGTTACAACATATATACTCATTGGGCAGGTCAACAATTATTCAATGAAAAACCTGTTGTCTGTAATTAAAGCGAACCTCTGGTTTTCGGACAAAATTCAGTCCTGTGATCAAAGAAGAGAGAATATTTTACCTGCTGTCGTTCTTCCCTGCTGATGTTCTTCTGATCCACTGGTTTGCGATCCAGTCTCCAAGATGGACACTACAATTTTCTGGCTCCCTAACGCACACTGTGCTCTCTGATTGGACATCACTGATCATGTGATCTATTCTGGAGGATCAGAGAACAGGTAGAGTGCATTGGTAGTCTAATATCTAGGGGATCTGGGAGTCTGAAGATTGCATCAGTCATCTTGGCCAGTACAAATAAGACCTGGATCAATTGGCTCAGAGGGGCATCAGCACAGAAGACCAACAGCCAGTAATATAATTGTTCCTTCCAGCTCCAGGTGAAAATTTTGTCCCAAAAGTGTAGGGTCTCTGCTGATGTTCTTCTGATCCACTGGTTTGCGATCCAGTCTCCAAGATGGCCACTACAATTTTCTAGCTCCCTAACGCACACTGTGCTCTCTGATTGGACATCACTGATTATGTGATCTATTCTGGAGGATCAGAGAACAGGTCGAGTGCATTACTAGTCTAATACCTAGGGGATCAGGTAGTCTGAAGATTGCATCAGTCATCTTGGCCAGTACAAATAAGACCTGGATCAATTGGCTCAGAGGGGCATCAGCACAGAAGACCAACAGCCAGTCGTATAATTGTTCCTTCCTGGTCCAGGACAAAATTGTGTCCCAAAAGTGTAGGGTCTCTTTAAGCTTCACTATAATCAACCTAATACAGTTTGCTGTTATTGTTGATCAACTTAATGCAAGTTCCACAACGGATGACTTTGATTAGTTTCTGCGCATTTCTGAACATTGCTTGTACATATTTTTGATGTTCACAACTTGCGCTCTGCATGTACCGGATCTCAAAGCTCAGTGTGAAAATCATCTAGAGGCAGATATCTCTTCCTTGTCAGGAGATTCTGACATGATCTGACTTGACTGCACTAAGAAATGTTAACCAGATTCTGTATACTCTACCAGACAGGCTTATTGAAAGAGCAAGAAGCCTATTTGTGATAATATATTCCTCACTTTTTCTACACACCAAGTTAATTGGATTTGTATTGAATTGGCGACAAAGGAAATCTGTGTTATTTCTTCGAGGTATCTCCTATTTTACAATATAGTCTAACTTTTTTCCATGTTTCAACTGTTGACTTGATCTGTAACGCGTTTTGATTACTTCACTACAATGTACTACAATGTTGCAGGTTATGATGTAACGCTCATGTTAATGACTGCTAAGTCCGTCCATCTGTCTATCTAATCTTATATGTGAGTCCTTGGAAGTCTGTATTTCTATATCCCATTATTATGAAAAGGAGCATGTGTTATGATTGTTTCTACAATGCAAGGCGGATTCTAGGGATTTTATTGTTTTTTTGCTGTTGCTGGTTTAGTACAAGAAGTGTATCAGCTTAGGAAGTTGCATATTTTAGGTACTGTATTAACATTTCAAGGACTAAGAGAACATTAAGTATGATTGCAGAGATTTTATTACAATAAGGACAATCTACTTGTGTTTGTGTTATGGAAGGACTGCTGCCAATCCACTATAATACCTGTTATTTTACATAACATATAGAATAGTGTGATAAATATCAGTAATGTGATATAACATTTATAAAACTTAACTTTAAGCCATCTTGAACAGAACTGTACCTACAGCAAATGTTCGCTTTTTGGGAGGCCCCATTTTTATGTATTAGTCCGTTGTCACATGGGTGTGACGCATTTACAACGGGTGTTGCGTATTTGTAGGCGTGTATGCATGTTTTACAGTATTTTTTGTGAGCGCAAATTGCACACAAAAAGAGACGCAACCATGCTTCTATTGAAATGGGCAACTACTATAATTAGGTCAATATGGGCTCTTTCCCTGCGCTAATGCTATGTATTTTTTCAATGCAAAATATGCTAATGTGAACTAACCTGTTGAAATCAATGGGTTCTACTCACAGTGTATTCCAAGAGCAAATTTTTCAAGCATAATATGCAGTGCAAATACATTCCTGTGATTCCAGCCTTAGGGCAGCCGCACACGGGTGTAAGCACAAAAATGCTCCTTCCCGCCAATGTATTTGCGCAGTGAAGAAGTGTTTTGCACAGATACTAAGCATATTTGCGTAAGTGCTGCTTATTCACATGGGCGTGGGAATCACCTGTGCCCTGATTTAAAAGACTAATTAGCCTAACAAAGTGGCGTTTTTTTTTGTTTTTTTTTTGAGGGGGGGGGGGTATGTGCAGTGTTTTGCTCATAACTGTGCTGTTATCGGACCACACCGGTACCGATCTGATGACCTCGTTGCCAGGTACCAAATTGGTAGATATGGAAGCCCGTGATGAGGAGATTTTGCTAGCAAATATCTATCAATAGCATGAAATCACTCCATGTTATGTCAAGACATTTCTCCAGTGAGAATCTCAATGAAATTCTACTTTATTATCAACATTGCCAACTCTTATACAGAAAGACGAGGGCGTATCCAAATGTTGCTTGGTACAAAGATTAGTATTACGTAGTTTACTGTTACAAAGGTGAAAATACTTATTGATCATAAGACTTATTGACATCTACCAAATAGTCTCAAAGTTCTTAAGACTCGTCTCAGACATAGAAATTACCTAAGTCAGGATATTGCTGTTGCATTAGACAATAGTTCTGCAATAGCTGTGTGTCTTCCCTGTTAACATAGCTCAGCCTTATTTAATTTGTCTGTTGACTTCTTATCTTAAAATCCTAGTTCCTGACACTACAAAGCATAGGTTTTAGTCTTCTGTTTAAGGGTCAATAGTCCAATACAAGGTAAGAAACATACACTTATTGCATTCTGAAACTTAACACTTTATATTCCATGACAGTGCGTACATATGTGCACACCCCATAGGCTTCTATGGGGACCTTTGTTGCCCAAATGCCCCAAAATAGAGCATGTTGCATCTTTTTTCGTGCAAGTGAAATGCACGTGCTAAAAAGAACTGTGATCATAAACCATTGAAATTAATGGGTTCTATTTGTTGTTTATTTGCCTACACAAATTCGTGAACATATGTCCATTTGTGGCCACCTTTAGTCTACCTAAATAGTTTATTCAGCTTTCGGGAGAGCGTAGATGTAACTAGTTCAGAAACCGAACCAATATATTTGAATTTCCGCTTACTAGATTTGCAGTCAGGTATTCAGTTTAATCAATGAAAGTGAAGACAGAAATAACCCAACGATTTCCCTATTTATAGACACTAAACGTCAGCGTGAATCCATATCTGAGGAGCTCATTTACCAGTAAGAAAAGGTCCCTGCGTGTGTCACTCCCTACGCTCACATGTGATATTCACACGTGGATGCCAGGCATTGTGTGACAACAACTGGGAGGACAGAAGAGACGGGAGAAGAAAAGCATTTTATGATCTTCTACTCTCATGCATTCGAGTTGATGAAGATAGATTATTCCATGATAACTATGACATTCATATAAAATGTATTTACGGCGCAGAATGATTGATGGATGAGCGGTGTGTTCGCTCCGCTTTCTTCTAAATGTTAATAGTTTGTATTTATCATTTTGGTGAGAGACATTTTAATTACAGGTATTTAGACTTTAAAGTTGCATTTTTTTATATTGACTAGTTTCTTAGTTGGTTTAATGGCACGAGGCGTAGCAGCATGATTTAGGTTGAATTTCTTCCAGCATCCAATCCTGTCTTTGTTAAACTGTCAAACCTACTATCATTACAAAGCTACAGGTTTCTAAGCAAAAAACATAATTGTGTTTGCAGCTGAAGCCACTCTTTACAACATAGTGCCCTCAACCGAAGCATGGAGTTTAATGGGAACATCCTTTTTGCTTAGTTTGTGTGCTATAAAACCTTTTAAACAAACTAAAATAAATAAGTCAATAGTTTAAAAGTAATGAACAGGAAAAAAGTCCCATTTATGTATAAAGATTCTGTGATTCATTTAGGTCGGCTTCATATGGGCGAGAAAATGGCATGAGATTTATGTGATGTGAGATGCACAACTCGTTCAAATATGAACCCTACTCTATTGAACGAGGTCATATACATATACAATGCTATGCAAGAAACAAATCGCAGCATGTTCTATCTGGCTGCATGATCTCACATCACAGCCCCAATGGCTTCAATGGGCTCTGTGGCAGCAGCGCCGGCCCCACGGAAAGCAAGGAGAGAACTCCGCAATCCTCTGCTGCGGCTGTGACAGCCGTGGGCGGGGGATTCCTTGCATCCTGAAGTTATGCAAGGTTATTTTCACATGAAAATGCCTCAAATCCATGGGGCTTTTACTTGGATGGCAAGGGCAATATCGGGCTGTGATTCATGGCCCCATATCGCCGATGCCTGTCTGAAGTTAGCCTTAGGGGAGTATTTTGAAATTCCCATATGATCAGTTTATAAAATTCTATGCATTGTCCCATGTAACAAAATTATTCTTCATACACAGGATAATGGATAACTATTCAATTACTAAAAAGTTGCTTTCCCCCAAGGTCCCTGAATGAAGGGTGCAGTGGTCAATCATCTGTTCTACCACTCATCCATTTCAATGGGACTGCTGGAGATAGGTGAGCACTTGAACCTAGCTATTGGCAGTCCCATTGAAATGAATAGAGCAGTAGTATGCATGCTTGTCCACTGCTTCATTCATTCAGGGATCTTGGGGACCAATATTCTTGTGACCAACCCCTATCCTGTGGATAGGAGATAACTTTGTCTTGTAGGACAGCTTCTGATAAACTCATAAAATAGGGGGTTCATAGGATAGAAGCTTACTACTGGATCACAAAAATGTTGGTACTCAAATGAATGAAGCAGTGGTCAAGCGTGCATACTACTGCTCCATTAATTTCATCTCCAGGAAAAAAGCCAAGTTCAAGTGCTCACCTATCTCTGACAGTCCCATTGAATTGAATGGAATCATAGTATGCATTCTCATCCACTGCTACATTGATTTGGGTGCCTTCAGAACTGATGTTGTGATTCGTGGGGGTCCCAATGGTCAGATCTCCATGGATAAGATAGTTATTCCTCAGCCTGAGGGTCGTGGTTTGCTAATACCAGAGAAGGGTCCACACTCTGTGAGCTTCGTGATCCATCGGCCATTCTCTTCAGCTATTATAATAGCACCAGCTGACTAACTTCAATGGAAAAGTTAAAAAAAGGCTCAGCAAAGCAGCAGCTACCTCTGTTGGAATCCTAGCAGTATGGATCACTTTCTGCTTTTCTCCACGCCACCACAGAATAGCTCCCCCAAATCTAAGTTGATGGCGGGCATGGCCACCATAATGTTTCATGCCTGGAGTACTCAGGCTGCCCCAGCACTCTCCTTCCTCAACTCACATACCATCCAACAGCTGCAGTGAATAGGATGAAGCATATAAAGTCTGAAACCTCCAGGAACTAAGTAAGTATATCAGGGGTCTGCTAAGAAAGATTTTGAGCACTATGTACTGTATGACATCTAGAGGAGGAAGATCCATACCCTTAAAACCGAAAAACCTGCCAGAGATGAGGATGTTGAAAAATCTCAGGATTCTATCATGCAAGGATTACAAAGGCATAGTAAGGCTATCCAACATCAATCCATCAGGCTCACCGAGCTAACATCTTGTCTAGAATACCTAGAGAGCTGCAACATGCAGAATAACATTGGCTTCCATGGTCTCCCTGAAATGGTTAGTACTGCTAACCGTAAGGCTGCTGCTCCAAACATTTTTGCTCTTCTCCTATATGACCAGGTTACTGCTGCTATTGAACTTGAGCATACACATAAGGCACTTGGCCCAAGCCATTTGATGATTTACACCCCTACAATATTACATGCAGGGTGCACGTCTACTGTGTTAAAAAAGTCTATCATAATGCTGACTAGACTGAAATCCCGATTGGTTTTCAGGGTTCCCAAATTATTCTCCATCCATATCTGACCAGGTAGAAATTATAGCTGCAGAGAACATTGAAACCCGACTTACCCTCCTCAAATTAAGAAGATACCCTACAACTGGTGATTCCCGTTCAGCTCTACACCCACAAAGACGGGGAATTTGGATCATTCTACCAGATTGGTGACCTTTCCACATTTTTGGAAACATTCAAACTCTCTATGGTTGCCCTTACTGATTGGATCTCTCCACTGAGCCTGCTGGATTCGCATTGTCAGGAATAATTGTGACATTCAGTCGTAGATTATAAAAGAAACAAAAACACAATGCTTCTCAAGTACTGAAGTCATAAAATGTAAGATATTCCCACTGTACTCAATCATGTTCATTTAGATATGACTACTGCCAGTGGGACTTTTCCTGTGGTTGGATTTACCATTCTTCTCTTTTTATTCATCTATGGACCTGTGCCTATACAAGATGAAGATGCTGGTGAATAAGAAATATACTGTTGCCGCACATTGATGGGTTTCAAACCTTGTATAATCGATGTCATATCACATATGCTGTATTTCCCATCCTTATTTCTAATTGATTTGCCTCTTTTTTTGTTTGTTATGTATTGGTGAGTGCCCAGGGTCTGGGGTCAATCTCTGCTACTGGCCTCTACTTCTCCGTTTTGTTTCTTGAGATGCATCCTATTTCCTATATGAGATTTTTCTTCCCCTTCCATTGTATCTTCCCATTTTAAAAAGAATTTTCATGCAGGAATTTTTCTCATTCTTCTTTATTTATATTAATCCTCACGTTACTATAAGTTAATTTTCTCCTCCTTCTATTTGAAAAGGCTAAATAAACCTAAAAAATGTAGTCAAAGTTTTAATATGATAGTAAGTATAAGGCTTCCATGCTCCTCCACAACTGATTTTTATCCAGCTCCATTGCAAACTGTTCTAGATATTATCTAAACTGTGTCAATAGTTCAAGTCTAATAGAAAAATCAAAGTGGGTGTCAATAGTTTTTCACAAATCATTCGACCCAACGGTTTTGATAACCTCAATAGATTTGTCTGGTCAATATGTGCGTCTTTTGCTCTTCTAAGTATCTCACCAGTTGATTATTGATAATGCTTATCTTCCTAATAAGCAGAGATGTACTAAAAGCTCAGTTCAGGTTTGTGCTGAACCAAAGTTTTAGCAAAGTCTGATCCAAAACAACGATCTACTGATTCGGTTTGTTGCAAACTTTTCATGAGCCCCCCTGTAGATGCTATGGTGATGTTGAGTGAATGTGAGGTATAGCATGTAATTACATAATGCATGCACATGAGGGCAGAGTTATTTTGATAACAAATGGCACCATATCAGGCTAAGGTGTATATAGATAAAGATTCTGCATGGACATTTACCAGATAGAATGAATTACAATTTGCTGAAATATCTTATAATAGAGTCATTAACATTATATTATAGAAATAGTCTTTTTTCATTTAGATTGGAACTCGCTGGCAGAACAGTATGGAAACCCTATTGAATCGGAATGATCAATACAATATGCACAAGAGTGCAGCATAAAGCCTTCTAGTAGGGTTACAGTAGTGGCATTTAATTAATCAATTTTCTTATTCTGAAGTGACATTTCACATATGCTGCCATATAAGATGATAAAAGACCAGAGCGGATCTACTCCACTCCCTAATTTGCTCTGCTAATACACTTTAATGGATCGAGTGATAATATATTATATTTCCTCACAAGCCTTCAGATTATTTTGATAAATGAACCACGTTGGTGGAATTATAAAATCATTATAGAATGTTACGTTCAGAATTTTGCATTTTGCTGACATTTCAATACAGGACAGGTTTATACGGTTTAATTAACTTTCTTTTTTGATATATTTTTTTTTATTTTCTAAATTAACTGAAATAGAACCTTACATGTTCTAAATTTAAAAGGCTGATTTAGACACAATGATTATCGCTCAAAGCCATCTTTTGAGTGCTAATTAGAGATGAGTGAGCGTACTCGGTAAGGACAGATACTCGAGCGAGTATCATCCTTACCGAGTACCTGCCTGCTCGCCCGAAGAGATTCAAGTGCCGGTGGGGGGCGGGGAGCGGCGGGGAAGAGCGGAGGGGGGAAGGGGAGAGAGATATCTCTCTCCCCCCCGCTCCCTCCTGCTCACTCCCGCAACACAGCGCTCACCCCCGCCGGCACCCGAATCTTTGCGGGCGAACAGGCAGGTACTCGGTAAGGATGATACTCGCTCGAGTATCTGTCCTTACCGAGTACGCTCGCTCATCTCTAGTGCTAATCCTTGTGTCTAACTGACATCGTGGAGTTTTCGTTAAGCCGTCGCTGATTGCTGATCAGTTATCAGGAATTCACAGCAAGATACAGCTGATACTATTGTTTCAGCTGTACCCCGCTCCCTGAAGACAGGTTGGTTTATGAAAAACACAGCTGTCCAGCTGTTTTCTGCATCGCCCACTCAGAACGCTCGGTTGCATAACAGCCGGGTGCTCCGAGCAGAGAACAGCTGGATGCAGAAGACAAAGTATTATTCCATCTCCATTATTTGCATATTACCCAGAGGAGCATGAATGGCCATTTGAGTCTCCTCACTCGCCGTCTAGGTGCTCTCGCTAAGGAGAAAAGATAGCTTTTCTGACCCCCATCCCAGGCCTCTCACTAGCAAAGCTAAACACCTACTGTACACTGATGAAGGGCAAATACCATGAAACAGTTGTCTGTGCATGGAGTCTGGCTTTGATTTTGATTCCCAGTCATTGTTACAAGGCTTGTATAAAGATTCTAACTTTGGCTAAAGGAATGCTGCCTTGTAATAGGTGGCACTGGGGAGGTAATATTCCATCTCCCTTATTTACATGCAGTTGAGCTTGCCATATGTAACAACTTTGATATATGGTAAAATGATGATAAATAATATTTAAAAATGTTACAACATCCCTCCAAATTTATTATTCACGTGTTTAAGCTGTGTTTACACCAATTTTAATGTGCATGTTCATCACATAAACAGAACCATAGACCCCTATATGCCAAAGAGTGCTGTTTTGCATTTGTTGGACAGGTCTACATCGATGCATCTTTTCTTTTTACTGTATAAGGCCTTAGTCAGACGGGCGTTTTTTGCCGCGATTTGCGCATGCGCATGCGTCCGGCGATTTTATAAAACCATTTCTTTGCAATGGTATCGGACACATGAGCGCTTTTTATGCGCTCGTCCGATAAATTATAGAACAGAAATCGCAGATCGCACATATCTGCGATCTGCGATTCCCGTTCTCTTCTCTATACGCGCTCAATGAGGCCGGCGGCAGCAGCGCCGACCCCATTGAGAACATATAGAAGACAAATCATTCTTCTCTGCCACAGCTGTTACGTGGCAGAGAAGAACGATGTTTGCCCATTGAATTCAATGGAGCCGGCAATACAGCCGACTCCATTGAAAGCAATGGGCTGCCGGCGTGCGCGGGATGAATTGTCGGGAAGGGCTTAAATATATAAGCCCTTCCCTGCAATTCATCCAGAAAAGTGTTAAAATAAAATATATATATATACTCACCTGCTCCCGGCAGCCGGAGTTCCGCGCGGCCGGCCTGCAGTGGGTGTGAAGGGGGTGTGAGTCAGACCTGTCCCCTGATTGGCTGAAGTGATGCAAAAGTGAGTGAAAATGCAGAATTATGAACACAATGATTTTGTGTGAAAGCAATTGCGACATGCCCTCTCTTTCTGCGTTTTGCGATATTTTATCACCCATGTTTTCCTATGCTTTCTTTTTATCGCATCACAAAGTACAAACATGCGATTTTCGTGCGATGCGTTTTTAACATTAGAAAGTCCTATGGATTTCCATGCTAAAAAAACACGGTAAAATCGTGCAAAAAAATTGCAACATTTCTAGTAAGTAAAAGCAGCTTTACTGCTCAAAAATCACAGGAAAAAAGACGCGATCGCCCGTATGAAACTACCCGCATAGTAAGAATGTCCTTTGTTGCCCATAGCAAATAACCAAAGCTCAGTTTTCATATTAGTTCTGGTAAAGTGAAAGCTGAGCCCAGATTAGCTGATATGGGCAACAAAGGACATTCTACATATAGCCTCAAATTAAAATGGATCATCGTTTCTTTGAGAAAACACTCCAGCCTAGTAGAGCGGGTACGAATAACACTGATGCCATCGAGTTTATGCTACTTCTGTAGTCTTTTTTTATTGTCTTTTCTTAGGCTGCCAGCATTTTTAGAGACTTTTTTAGTGGTATTTTTGGTCATACTAGGTGGTTTTTTTGACTTTTTTCCAATAGAGAAGTCCATCGAAAGATACTTTAAAACATGCCACACCCACAGCATGCTGCGATTTTGATAAAATGTGTTGGCCCCAAAAAAAACACTAAAAAACACCACCCTGTTTGTTGAACTTTTAATATTTTACTATTAACTACCAGATGTGCTGTTTTTTGCTGCAAAAAAGTGACAACACCTTCGCCGAAAGTACAAAAAATATAGCAACATTGCAGATTATGCTTTCTTCTAGAATATTCAGCAGTAGAATCGGTACTGCTGACATGCAGATTTTGATGTAAGATTGAAAATGACAGAATTTTGCTACAAATTCTGCATCAAATTCCATATTTATACATGCGGGTTTTGGTATGGAATTCTGCGATGGCATATTCCACACTGTTCTTCCAGAATATTTTGTCCTGAGTGAAATCACGCAAGGCCTTAGTCAGACGGGCGTTTTTTCGCGCGATTTGCGGATCGCATGTCGGGAAGGGCTTAAATATATAAGCCCTTCCCTGCAATTCATCCAGAAATGTGTAAAAATAAAAAAAATATATATACTCACCTTGTCCCGGCAGACGGAGTTCAGCGCGGCCGGCCTGCAGTGGGTGTGAAGGGGGTGTGAGTCAGACCTGCCCCTGATTGGCTCAGCGCTGAGCCAATCAGAGGCAGGTCTCACTCACACCCATTCATGAATTCATGTAGAGAAGAGAACAGGAATCGCAGATCGCAGATAGGTGCGATCTGCGATTTCTGTTCTATAATTTATCGGACGAGCGCATAAAAAGCGCTCATGTGTCCAATACCATTGCAAAGCAATGGTTTTAAAAAATCGCCGGGACGCATGCGCAAATCGCGCGAAAAAACCCCCGTCTGACTAAGGCCTAAGGGTGAACACCCACTTGCGTTTTTTTTTTAATGCTGCGATATTGCTGTGTTTTTTTTCAATGGGACTTTCTAGTGTTAAAATCGCACAGAAATCGCAAAAGCACAAGCTTGCAATTTTTTGTGCAATGCGATTTTAACATTAGAAAGTCCCATTGAAAAAACGCAGCGATATCGCAACGTTAAAAAAAAAGCTAGTGGGTAGAAGCCCTAAGTGTGACGCCAGGAAAAAAAGGCAAATAAAAACCTACACTGACCGTACTTCATTCTACATGGTCTAAAACCTGGTTTGGGTGAAAATCTCTAGCAGTTGAAACTAAAAGTATGAGAAGCTCATACAACATGAGTCTCCAGCCCTGCTCTGCGGAACTCGTAAGGATGAATTTTCATAAGACAACACAGATTTGGCCGTCATATATGCGGGCTGCATCTTCTGTTACTAAGCAGCAGTCTAAACCATGTTTGGCCACTGCTTATCAAACATCACAGATAAGGTTCTATTCATCATGAATAGTGAATAATTACAATGAAAAACTTCCCCTTTACTCAAATTATATTAAAAAATTACAATAATGTCAATCAAATTCTTAAATTTAGGAGTTTAGTCCAGAGAAAGAAAAAAGGACATTTTGGCACTTGAAACCAGTATCCCTCATGGAGGACCGTACAAGGTCAGCAGTCTTCCAGTCTTCATTTTCTGGCTCAAGATCTTTTCTTATGATCCTTTAGTAATTCTCACCATATGGCCAGTTCCATATGAGTGTATTACAGGTATATATATCCATAATACAGATGAGTGTCCTGGCCCCACTGTGGGTCTCCTGACATAAACTCTGGGCTTTGATGCTTGAGTCTGGATGCTCACAGTTGGGCTAGAACTCTCATCTGTGTTGTGAGGGCATAAATCCATCCGTACTACGCTTGTGTGAAACCAGCTCACTAGTAATAAAAATCATTTTATTAAGTTCCAGATTTGATTTTGAAATTAAAAAATATGTGCAGTTGAGTAAAGTCTAAAGTTAAGGCAAGATAGAGAAGGACCTTTCACATGTGCAGAAGATGCACTTAATGGCATAGAAAATGATGCACTAAAATCTACAAGTATACATTGCAATTATAGAGCAGAAATCTGTAACAGCAGATTAAGCTGCGTCTTTAGGTACATCTTAGGGTGTTTTTACATGGGAAGCTCTGTCAGGCACAGATGCCCAACAGGTGGTTGCAACGATAATCGTTCTTGTGCTTTTACACAGGGACAAGCATCGCTAGTGAATGGAAACAGAGCAGGGTTGAGGATCGTTCCAACCAACCCCCCTCCATTCACAGTAAGCCGGCAGTCATTCATAAGTTCACTTTTCTGCATGCAGAAACTGAATAACAAAGGAGCAGCAAACAAATTTATTAGGCGACATTTGATTTATGTTTTGATCGTGTTTGTATATCCCTATATCTTTGCCTCCAGCTTTAAATATATCGCACTTGTGTATTTCATTGTTTATATGGCCTGCATGAGCGTAATATTCATGTAAAATCACAGAGGTGAGAAAAAAGATATACAAAGACATAACTTACAGAAAAAGAAGCCAAGAATGCACCATCTGATAACCTGCAGGGTGGCTCAATCACCATAGACCCTGGTAGAATGCAGAGGGCCAGATTGCAATATAAGCAAGCTAAATGTTCAATGCCGACTAGTATACAGCCACCCGGCTCAACCCAGCCCAGATTGGGGGAGGGGTGACTGCAAACAAACATAGTCTGCACATGTGAACTGATACCAAGGATGTCAGCCATAGATAGGTACGACACACCATTCAGGATAACAGCTCCTACTGGCAAAGCACTGGATTGCCCTGTATCACCACAGTGCGCCACACTGGCATGACATCCTGGGCTTGCTCAGTATCTATAGCAAACTGCATAAAGAATAAAACACACACTGATCAATGCAGGTATTAATCTGCATTTTGGCCAAGACTCATAAGCTGACGGGCCACGGCAAGGCCACCACGCGTCCATCAGAACCTACGCTATCTCATGAGTAACTAAATTAGAATCACAGAAGTTAGATAAAAAAATGTACAAAGACATAACTCATATTGCAATCTTTCCCTCTGCATTCTACCATGGTCTAATGGTGATTGAGCCGCCCTGCAGTCTATCAGATGGTGCGTTCTTGGCTCCCTTTTCTGTAAGTTATGTCTTTGTACATTTTTTTTCTTCCTCCTCTGTGATTTTAATATAGCTAAAAATGAGCTAGCATAGGTTCTGACGGACATTTGCTGGCCTTGCTGTGGTCTGTCAGCTTATGTGTCTTGGCCAAAATGTAGACTAGCACCCGCATTTATCAGTGTCTTTTATTTTTTATGCAGTTGCCTATAGATGCTGAGCGAGCCCAGGGTGCCATGCCAGTGTGGCGCACTGTGGTGATACAGATCAATCCACTGCTTTGCCAGTAGGGGCTGTAATCCTGTATGGTGTGTTGCACTTATCTATGGCTGTCATGTTGTTATCAGTTCACATTTGCAGACTGTTTGTTAGCAGTCACCCCTCCCCCACTCTGGGCTGGGTGACTGTATACTAATGGGCACTGAACATTTAGCTTGGTCATATTGCAATATGGCTCTCTGCATTCTACCAGGGACTAGTGCTGATAAAGCCGCCCTGCAGTTTATCAGATAATATTCATATAACTATGTGTATGACATATTCTCAAATTCTTAGGCTATGTTCACATCTACTCTATTTCCATGGAAATAGGCCCTAGCATGATCTTTCAGGATTTGTGAGGATGCAGCATAATTTTTCAGGGTGCTTGAAATTTAAGCCCTACTCCAAAAATAAGCCCCAGTTATAGTTATTAGAAAAAGTCAATTTAAATAGTGTCCAGGCAGCTATATATGGAATAAAGTAAAATCTTTTGCAGCAAAAATTAATATAAGACCCTGTTTTATTTTGGGGGAAACAAAGGTATATACAGGTTTCTGTTCCATTATGGAGACAGAAAAATAGAAACCCTGCAGAAAACAGATCTGTCCTATGGCTGAACCTAAGGGCTTAGTCAGACGGGCGTTTTTTGCCGCGATTTGCGCATGCGCATGCGTCCAGCGATTTTTTAAAACCATTGCTTCGCAATGGTATCGGACACATGAGCGCTTTTTATGCGCTCGTCCGAAAAATTATAGAACAAAAAATCGCAGATCGCACCTATCTGCGATCTGCGATTTCTGTTCGCTTCTGTATATGCGCTCAATGGGGCCGGCGGCAGCAGCGCCGACCCCATTGAGAACATATAGAAGACAAATCATTCTTCTCTGCCACAGCTGTAACAGCTGTGGCAGAGAAGAACGATGTTTGCCTATTGAATTCAATGGAGCGGCAATACAGCCGCTCCATTGAAAGCAATGGGCTGCCGGCGTGCGCGGGGTGAATTGTCGGGAAGGGGTTAAATATATAAACCCTTCCCTGCAATTCATGCTAAAATGTGTTAAAATTAAAAAAAATTGTATACTCACCTTTCCGCTGCAGCCAGAGTCCAGCCGCGGCCGCTGTCAGTTCTCCTGAACTGCTTCTCGGCACTATTCAGCCGGCGGGGCTTTAAAATCCCCGCCTGCTGAATGATCTGCCTCTGATTGGTCACAGCCTGACCAATCAGAGGCTGGTTTCACTCACACACCCATTCATGAATTCATGAATGGGTGAGTGACTGCTGCCTCTCAGCGCTGAGCCAATCAGGGGCAGGTCTGACTCACATCCATTCATGAATTCATGAATGGGTGTGAGTGAGGCATGCCTCTGATTGGCTCAGCGCTGAGCCAATCAGGGGGCAGGTCTGACTCACACCCCTTTCACACCCACTGCAGGACGGCCGCTCGGAGCTGCCGGCAGAAGGTGAGAATGCAATTTTTTTTTATTTTAACACATTTTAGGATGAATTGCAGGTAAGGGCTTATATATTTAAGCCCTTACCGACAATTCATCCCGGGCTCGCCCGCAGCGCATTGCTTTCAATGGAGACGGCTGTATTGCCGTCTCCATTGAATGCAATGCGCTGGACAGCTCCGGCCCGTTTCTAATGAAACGCGGCTAGGAGCAGATTTCCGGGCGATTTGCGGGCGACTTGCGCGCACCGGTCACGCGATTTGCGGATGCGCATCCGTCATGCGATCCGCAAATCGCGGCAAAAAACGCCCGTCTGACTAAGCCCTAATGGTGTCAAATAGATCACCTTAACTATAATGGGTCTGTCCAGTTTCCATTACGCAGTACAGCATGGTATGCTATTTCACTGGGATTTCAGGATGGAACTGTGCTGGAGCCTCCAATGGAGATGTGAACAGAGCCTTACTAAGACATGACAGATGACCATCAGTTATTAAAAATCCCAGTACTATGCTTGAACTGTTAGAGATTAATAGATCAACAATGATGAAGTTATCTATAACAGAAAAAAAGTGTTAATAATTAGAAAATACTGCGATACTGATAAAACATGAGACAACTTTCATTGTGCCCAAATCTCTGTGTGCAGCTTGTGCTATTTTGACACTGCAATAGCCTTGCACACAAACTTGAAAGCAGACTATAGCATGAAGCCTTAATTGTCTGTCAGGGAGGCAGCAAGTGTTTGAGTGACAACAGCAGCTTTCTAACAGCAGCTTTCAGCTTTTGCCAGCTCAGACTCAGTTCACCTCATCTCCATTCAAGACGAGCCAATGAAGAACAGACGGAAAGTCACAGTGTACACCAGCTGAAAATACAGGAAGAGTGACTAAAGCTACAGAAAGAGAAATGAATAAAATGGTTTGGTTGGAACTTCCAGTAAAACATACTGCAGCTGCCAAACAAGGGAAAGTTTTATATTGGGAGGCATCAGACAGGGACTACTGCTCACAGAGTGCACCCTGGCAAACAGATAGATGGTAGATACTGGAACTAGGTAGTAGAATTCCAATAGCTGTAAATTAAATATCCTTTCCATAATATATTGTGTGTCTGTTCCATTTCAGAAAATCAAAATAGTTATGTGCTTTCACACATAAACAAAGTAAAGAGTTTGTTTTGTGTGTAATGAATGTTTTCTGATACAATGTATGGGACACCTCAGACCTACCAAGGCAACAAGTGCATGTCTACAGGGTGATCATTGTGCACATATGTTATATCATTAAAATGTTATTATTGGATCAACTCTGTAGTAGCAAGCTCTAAATTAGCTGTCAGGTCGGATCCCGCTGCGAGAATTCTCGCAGCGGGATGTGGACCCACGCCCCTACAGAGACCTGCGGCTCACCCGCTCCTGGCGTCTTCTCTCTGCTCTGTGTGCCTGCTGCTGGCCAGCCGGTGCATGCGCAGAGAGGAGCTGGCCCCTCACCACTGACATTTCTGTGCGGGCCTCTGCGAGACCCACACAGAAATAGGACATGCCGCGATTTGTTTTCCGCGTGTGATTTCACGTGGACAAATTACGGCCATCTCCCTAGGAGTGCATTATCTAATGCAATGGAATTTCCGCCCATGTACAGGGGGCCTATAATGGGGTTATTTTCTGTTAAATCTTTGTGGCTTATACTTTTCTCAGAACCTTTACCCATGAGACGATCCAATGATATTCTAGCGGGCCAGTACGGCCATGTATGCAACTTTCTACTATGCTTACTAAAATACCATATGCTTCAATTCATTACCAAAATCACACCTCATCTAGTGCTACTTTTCCAATTGAGATTCTGTTACAAAGCATCTCAGTTGTGTCAGCAGTATATGTATTGATGAAAGATACATGATCTATGACAGAAAACCAGGTTTTAAAAAAATGAATAAATACATGACTGCTTCCAGCAGTTCTATTGAAATGAGTGGAGCAGAATTATGCACCTCCATTCTTTTCAGAACTCAAACCCGGGACCTTCTGCACTGCAGTCAGCAGCCCTCTCCACTAAGCCATCCAGCACTTGGACAGCTCCACTGCTGAACACCTAGTCATGCTTCTGTGTTTCTCTGACTGGATCCACTCTCTGTTGCCCCTGTTCTAGCTCAACCCTGTTTCCAATCAAACAAACTATAAAAGCCTGACCCTGCCTCTGCCTCAATGTAAAAATATTGTGCTTGCTGCCTTTCGTCTAGCTCCTGCTACTTTTGCTCCTCTCGATACAATTGGTGAGACTTACTGATACAGACCTCTGGTTTCCCTCCCGACAACGAAACCCATCCCCTCCATTTGTACTGCAAACCTGAGATCACCTGTTGCCGACTCCTGGCTCTCCCCCGACTACTCTCTGTACCTGCACGGTTGCTACACCTTCAAACCTAGCACTAGAAACACTACAATTCTTGTGATTTGTTGCAATTTGTTGCAATCTTAGTGGCAGACCCCCACTGATCAAACACTGTTGATAGGGGATACATTCTTTTATGTGGGGCAACCTTGACATACTCTATAAGGGGATTGCATTGTTTCCAGCCACTGTTCCCACACCATCTCCGATGAGAACACAAACTAGATATCTCTACAATTATAACTATTTATATATATTACATCCGTGGCAAACAATAATTGTTGTTTGCTTGTCCTCCCAAATTAATGGGGAGGCTTTTCCCATCTCGTCTTTTCATGGCCGAGATGGAAAAAACACAGAAGCTCTGATCTGACGACCATTTGGAAAGAGCAGAGTGCTTGGTGCAGCCCTGCTACCATAGTGCTCATTGAAATGCATGACAGCTACAGAAACAGCAAAGCACAGGAGGAGTTTCTATAACTCGGGGAGTTACAAAAATAGTGTAGCAAGCTATGTTACGCTGTTTCCATAACTCCGATTTACTTCAATGAGAGCTACAGAGATACCGCAGCACTAAGCGCTCAGATGTTTCCGTTAATTCTGGCTGGGTGGCCAGCAGTGTCTCATCTCGGCTATGAAAAACCAAGATAGGAATATCTCTTTAAACTTATAAACTTTAAATGCTAACATAAATGTATCTAAAGTGTTTGTGGAAAGTACAACTTATCTCACACATAAAAAATATTTCATACAATGCAATAATAAAACTAAATAAAAACATTTCCTGCTGGTCAAAATGGCTTGGTGCTTAAAGAGGTTCTGTCATTAGAAAAAAACTAATTCTATACTTACCAGTTCCTCCCCAGGCAGTGTTTTTGCTGCACCTCCTCAGTGATCTTCTCCTGTCTCCTGCAGTCCCCGCGGTTCATGTCACCGCAAACCGACCGCTTCTTCATTTCCTGTGATGCAGTGTACATTCTTGTCATTCTGCTTCCTGCAGGTCAGTGTACACTACATCGCTAGTAACATAGCGTTCACTAACTGGTAGGGAATGCTGATTCACGGCAGTCTGCTTTAATGTGCTGGTGCAGGCTATTTCCGCGACTGCGCATGCATGATGACTAGCCACAAGTGTTAATATACCATATTAACCCTAGCGGTGAGACCCTGCGCCTGCACACTAAAGCAGGCTGCCGAGGATCGGCCTTCCCTGCTAGGCAGTGATCGCTATGTTACCAGGAAGTGAACTATAGCCAATAGACACTACATAACAGGAAGAAGAGAATCCGGCCAGCTGGATGTGAGGTGACCTGGGGGACTGGAGGAGCCAGAAGAATATTGATGAGGAGAAGATGCTGCAAGGAGACTGCCTGGGGAGGAATAAGTAAGTCTTGATTTTTTTTCCTAATGACAGAACCCCTTAAACCTGTTAATTAGAGATGAGCGAACACCAAAATGTTCGGGTGTTCGTTATTCGTAACGAACTTCCCGTGATGCTCGAGGGTTCGTTTCGAACAACGAACCCCATTGAAGTCAATGGGCGACCAGAACATTTTTGTATTTCGCCGATGCTCGCTAAGGTTTTCATGTGTGAAAATCTGGGCAATTCAGGAAAGTGATGGGAATGACACAGTGACGGATAGGGCAGGCGAGGGGCTACATGTTGGGCTGCATCTCAAGTTCCCAGGTCCCACTATTAAGCCACAATACCGGCAAGAGTGGGCCCCCCCCCTCCCAACAACTTTTACTTCTGAAAAGCCCTCATTAGCATGGCATACCTTTGCTAAGCACCACACTACCTCCAACAAAGCACAATCACTGCCTGCATGACACTCCACTGACACTTCTCCTGGGTTACATGCTGCCCAACCGCCCCCCCTCCCCCCCACAGCGCACACCAAAGTGTCCCTGCGCAGCCTTCAGCTGCCCTCATGCCACACCACGCTCATGTCTATTTAGAATTGCGTCTGCCATGACGAGGGACCGCAGGCACACACTGCAGAGGTTGGCACGGCTAGGCAGCGACCCTCTTTAAAAGTGGCGGAGCGATAGCCCACAATGCTGTACAGAAGCAATGAGAAATAGAATCCTGTGCCACCGCCATCAGGAGCTGCACACGTGGGCATAGCAATGGGGAACCTATGTGCCACACACTATTCATTCTGTCAAGGTGTCTGCATGCCCCAGTCAGACCGGGCTTTTTAATTCATAGACACAGGCAGGTACAACTCCCTATTGTGAAGTCCCTGTCGACCCACAGCATGGGTGGCTCCCTGGAACCCACTGGCGGTACACAGAAATATCCCATTGCATTGCCCAACACAGCTGAGGTAGTAATGTCGTGCTTAATGCAGGTGGGCTTCGGCCCACACTGCATGCCCCAGTCTGACTGGGGTTCTTTATAAGTGTACAGATGTAGTAAAAACTCCGTGTGCACCTACAGCATGGGTGGGTGCCAGGAAGCCACCGGCGGTACATAGAAATATCCCATTGCATTGCCCAACACAGCTGAGGTAGTAATGTTGTGCTTAACCCTTTCCAATCCAATTTGTATATGGTTTTCCTAGGGGGCTTACTCTTTTTCTGCTGTTATACAACGGCGCTATATGCTGGCTAAAGCCAGTACTGCATGAGCTGACACGTAGGATAGGCTCCGACAGCAGAGAGGCTGGCAATATACAGTAAGAGAACCCCGACGGACGTCTACCAACAACGGAGCTGTACAGCCTTAAACCCTAATGTCTTCACAGGTCACACAGTGGACTGGAAAGGGTTAATGCAGGTGGGCTTCGGCCCACACTGCATGCCCCAGTCAGACTGGGGTTCTTTACAAGTGGACACATGTAGGTTTAACTCCCTGTGGACCCACTGCCTGGGTGGGTGCCAGGAAGCCACCGGCGGTACATAGAAATATCCCATTGCATTGCCCAACACAGCTGAGGTAGTAATGTCGTGCGTAATACAGGTGGGCTTCGGCCCACACTGCATGCCCCAGTCAGACGGGTTCTTTAGAAGTGTACAGAAGTATTAAAAACTCAGTGTGCACCTACAGCATGGGTGGCTCCCTGGAACCCACCGGCGGTACACAAAAATATCCCATTGCATTGCCCAACACAGCTGAGGTAGTAATGTCGTGCGTAATGCAGGTGGGCTTCGGCCCACACTGCATGCCCCAGTCAGACTGGGGTTCTTTACAAGTGGACACATGTAGGTTTAACTCCCTGTGGACCCACTGCCTGGGTGGGTGCCAGGAAGCCACCGGCGGTACATAGAAATATCCCATTGCATTGCCCAACACAGCTGAGGTAGTAATGTCGTGCGTAATACAGGTGGGCTTCGGCCCACACTGCATGCCCCAGTCAGACGGGTTCTTTAGAAGTGTACAGAAGTATTAAAAACTCAGTGTGCACCTACAGCATGGGTGGCTCCCTGGAACCCACCGGCGGTACACAAAAATATCCCATTGCATTGCCCAACACAGCTGAGGTAACGTCAGCTGTAATGCAGGTGGGCTAAAAATTAATTTGATTACACTGTAGGCGAGGGCCCACAAAAATTGCTGTATCAACAGTACTAATGTACATCCCAAAAATTGGCCATGGCCAGCCAAGAGGGCAGGTGAAACCCATTAATCGCTTTGGTTAATGTGGCTTAAGTGGTAACTAGGCCTGGAGGCAGCCCAGTGTAACGAAAAATTGGTTCAAGTTAAAGTTCCAATGCTTTTAAGCGCATTGAAACTTATAAAAATTGTTCAGAAAAATTATTTGAGTGAGCCTTGTGGCCCTAAGAAAAATTGCCCGTTCAGCGTGATTACGTGAGGTTTCAGGAGGAGGAGCAGGAGGAGGAGGAGGAGGAATATTAGACACAGATTGATGAAGCAGAAATGTCCCCGTTTTGGATGGTGAGAGAGAACGTAGCTTCCATCCGCGGGTGCAGCCTACGTATTGCTTACGTATCGCTGCTGTCCGCTGGTGGAGAACAGAAGTCTGGCGAAATCCAGCCTTTGTTCATCTTGATGAGTGTTAGCCTGTCGGCACTGTCGGTTGACAAGCGGCTACGCTTATCTGTGATGATTCCCCCAGCCGCACTAAACACCCTCTCCGACAACACGCTAGCCGCAGGACAAGCAAGCACCTCAAGGGCATACAGGGCTAGTTCAGGCCACGTGTCCAGCTTCGACACCCAGTAGTTGTAGGGGGCAGAGGCGTCACCAAGGATGGTCGTGCGATCCGCTACGTACTCCCTCACCATCCTTTTGCAGTGCTCCCGCCGACTCAGCCGTGACTGGGGAGCGGTGACACAGTCTTGGTGGGGAGCCATAAAGCTGGCCAGGCCCTTAAAGACTGTTGCACTGCCTGGGATGTACATGCTGCTCGATCTACGCACATCCCCTGCAACATGGCCCTCGGAACTGCGCCTTCTGCCACTAGCGCTGTCGGCTGGGAATTTTACCATCAGCTTGTCCGCAAGGGTCCTGTGGTATAGCAACACTCTCGAACCCCTTTCCTCTTCGGGAATGAGAGTGGGCAGGTTCTCCTTATACCGTGGATCGAGCAGTGTGTACACCCAGTAATCCGTAGTGGCCAGAATGCGTGCAACGCGAGGGTCACGAGAAAGGCATCCTAACATGAAGTCAGCCATGTGTGCCAGGGTACCTGTACGCAACACATGGCTGTCTTCACTAGGAAGATCACTTTCAGGATCCTCCTCCTCCTCCTCCTCCTCAGGCCATACACGCTGAAAGGATGACAGGCAATCAGCCGGTGTACCGTCAGCAGCGGGCCAAGCTGTCTCTTCCCCCTCCTCCTCATGCTCCTCCTCCTCCTCCTGTACGCGCTGAGAAATAGACAGGAGGGTGCCCTGACTATCCAGCGGCATACTGTCTTCCCCCGCCCCCGTTTCCGAGCGCAAAGCAGCTGCCTTTATGGTTTGCAGGGAATTTCTCAAGATGCATAGCAGAGGAATGGTGACGCTAATGATTGTAGCATCGCCGCTCACCACCTGGGTAGACTCCTCAAAATTACCAAGGACATGGCAGATGTCTGCCAACCAGGCCCACTCTTCTGAAAGGAATTGAGGAGGCTGACTCCCACTGCGCCGCCCATGTTGGAGTTGGTATTCGACTATAGCTCTCCGTTGTTCATAGAGCCTGGCCAACATGTGGAGCGTAGAGTTCCACCGTGTGGGCACGTCGCACAGCAGTCGGTGCACTGGCAGCTTAAAGTGATGTTGCAGGGTGCGCAGGGTGGCAGCGTCCGTGTGGGACTTGCGGAAATGTGCGCAGAGCCGGCGCGCCTTTACGAGCAGGTCTGACAAGCGTGGGTAGCTTTTCAGAAACCGCTGAACCACCAAATTAAAGACGTGGGCCAGGCATGGCACGTGCGTGAGGCTGCCAAGCTGCAGAGCCGCCACCAGGTTACGGCCGTTGTCACACACGACCATGCCCGGTTGGAGGCTCAGCGGCGCAAGCCAGCGGTCGGTCTGCTGTGTCAGACCCTGCAGCAGTTCGTGGGCCGTGTGCCTCTTATCGCCTAAGCTGAGTAGTTTCAGCACGGCCTGCTGACGCTTGCCCACCGCTGTGCTGCCACACCGCGCGACACCGACTGCTGGCGACATGCTGCTGCTAACACATCTTGATTGTGAGACAGAGGAGGAGGAGGAGGAGGAGGGTGCTTTAGTGGAGGAAGCATACACCTCCGCAGATACCAGCACCGAGCTGGGGCCCGCAATTCTGGGGGTGGGTAGGACGTGAGCGGTCCCAGGCTCTGACTCTGTCCCAGCCTCCACTAAATTCACCCAATGTGCCGTCAGGGAGATGTAGTGGCCCTGCCCGCCTGTGCTTGTCCACGTGTCCGTAGTTAAGTGGACCGTGGCAGTAACCGCGTTGGTGAGGGCGCGCACAATGTTGCGGGAGACGTGGTCGTGCAGGGCTGGGACGGCACATCGGGAAAAGTAGTGGCGACTGGGAACTGAGTAGCGCGGGGCCGCCGCCTCCATGATACTTTTGAAGGACTCCGTTTCCACAACCCTATACGGCAGCATCTCAAGGCTGATGAATTTTGCGATGCGGACGGTTAACGTTTGAGCGTGCGGGTGCGTGGCGGCGTACTTGCGCTTGCGCTCGAACACTTGCGCAAGCGACGGCTGAACGGTGCGCTGAACTACACTGCTGGATGGGGCCGAGGACAGCGGAGATGAGGGTGTGGGTGCAGGCCATGAGGCGGTAGTGCCTGTGTCCTGAGAGGGGGGTTGCATCTCAGTGGCAGGTTGGGGCACAGGGGGAGAGGCAGGGGTGCAAACCGGAGACGGTGAACGGCCTTTGTCCCACCTTGCGGGGTGCTTGGCCATCATATGTCTGCGCATGGTGGTGGTGGTGAGGCTGTTGGTGTTGGCTCCCCGGCTGAGCTTTGCGCGACAAAGGTTGCACACCACTGTTCGTCGGTCGTCAGGCGTCTCTGTGAAAAACTGCCAGACCTTAGAGCACCTCGGCCTACGCAGGGTGGCATGGCGCGAGGGGGCGCTTTGGGAAACACTTGGTGGATTATTCGGTCTGGCCCTGCCTCTACCCCTGGCCACCGCACTGCCTCTTGCAACCTGCCCTGCTGATGCCCTTGACTCCCCCTCTGAAGACCTGTCCTCCTGAGTAAGCGTTGCACACCAGGTGGGGTCAGTCACCTCATCGTCCTGCTGCTCTTCCTCCGAATCCTCTGTGCGCTGCTCCCTGGGACTTACTGCCCTTACTACTACCTCACTGCAAGACAACTGTGTCTGATCGTCATCGTCCTCCTCACCCACAGAAAGTTGTTGAGACAGTTGGCGGAAGTCCCCAGCCTCTTCCCCCGGACCCCGGGAACTTTCGAATGGTTGGGCATCAGTGACGATAAACTCCTCTGGTGGGAGAGGAACCGCTGCTGCCCAATCTAAGCAGGGGCCCGAGAACAGTTCCTGGGAGTGTTCCCGCTCCTGAGCAGGTGTCATTGTAGTGGACTGAGGAGGCTGGGAGGAAGGAGGAGCAGCAGACAGAGGATTCGGATTGGCAGCAGTGGACGGCGCAGAACTGCGGGTAGACGATAGGTTGCTCGAAGCACTTTCTGCCATCCAGGACAGGACCTGCTCACACTGCTCATTTTCTAATAACCGTCTCCCGCGTGGACCCATTAATTGGGCGATGAATGTGGGGACGCCAGAAACGTGCCTCTCTCCTAATCGCGCAGCAGACAGCTGCGACACACCTGGATCAGGAGCTTGGCCTGTGCCCACACCCTCACTTGGCCCTCCGCGTCCTCGGCCACGTCCACGTCCACGTCCTCTAGGCTTACCCCTACCCCTCAGCATGCTGTATTACCAGTGATTAGATTTCCCAGGCAGGAAATAAATTGGCGCAAGACTGCAGGCCAAATATAATTTTTGCCCTTTTTGGAAAACGAAAGGCCCCACTGCCTCTAGTGAATGAATTATCTAAGTTTAATAACTGTGCTGTGTCCCTGCTTATGTGTCACAGAACGTGAGGGTAGCAGAGTTATTATAACTCTTGGAGAGCAGGTATTTTTTTTTCCCAATTAAGGAAAGCAAATGGCGAACCCAGCAGTAAAGCGTAGCTGGCTGCGTATGATTTAGCAATGTTTTTCACGCAGCTCACACGTCTACACAGGCGTAAGGACGGACACAGGCTGGACAAATAGATTTCTTTTCAGTTTTTTCCCACCAACAGGCAGCACTGCGTATATTCAATGAACCTGCGAAGTTTAATAACTGCGCTGTGTCCCTGCTTATGTGTCACAGAACGTGAGGGTAGCAGAGTTATTATAACTCTTGGAGAGCAGGTATTTTTTTTCCCAATTAAGGAAAGCAAATGGCGAACCCAGCAGTAAAGCGTAGCTGGCTGCGTATGATTTAGCAATGTTTTTCACGCAGCTCACACGTCTCCACAGGCGTAAGGACGGACACAGGCTGGACAAATAGATTTGTTTTCAGTTTTTTCCCACCAACAGGCAGCACTGCGTATATTCAATGAACCTGCGAAGTTTAATAACTGCGCTGTGTCCCTGCTTATGTGTCACAGAACGTGAGGGTAGCAGAGTTATTATAACTCTTGGAGAGCAGGTATTTTTTTCCCCAATTAAGGAAAGCAAATGGCGAACCCAGCAGTAAAGCGTAGCTGGCTGCGTATGATTTAGCAATGTTTTTCACGCAGCTCACACGTCTACACAGGCGTAAGGACGGACACAGGCTGGACAAATAGATTTCTTTTCAGTTTTTTCCCACCAACAGGCAGCACTGCGTATATTCAATGAACCTGCGAAGTTTAATAACTGCGCTGTGTCCCTGCTTATGTGTCACAGAACGTGAGGGTAGCAGAGTTATTATAACTCTTGGAGAGCAGGTATTTTTTTTCCCAATTAAGGAAAGCAAATGGCGAACCCAGCAGTAAAGCGTAGCTGGCTGCGTATGATTTAGCAATGTTTTTCACGCAGCTCACACGTCTACACAGGCGTAAGGACGGACACAGGCTGGACAAATAGATTTGTTTTCAGTTTTTTCCCACCAACAGGCAGCACTGCGTATATTCAATGAACCTGCGAAGTTTAATAACTGCGCTGTGTCCCTGCTTATGTGTCACAGAACGTGAGGGTAGCAGAGTTATTATAACTCTTGGAGAGCAGGTATTTTTTTCCCCAATTAAGGAAAGCAAATGGCGAACCCAGCAGTAAAGCGTAGCTGGCTGCGTATGATTTAGCAATGTTTTTCACGCAGCTCACACGTCTACACAGGCGTAAGGACGGACACAGGCTGGACAAATAGATTTCTTTTCAGTTTTTTCCCACCAACAGGCAGCACTGCGTATATTCAATGAACCTGCGAAGTTTAATAACTGCGCTGTGTCCCTGCTTATGTGTCACAGAACGTGAGGGTAGCAGAGTTATTATAACTCTTGGAGAGCAGGTATTTTTTTTCCCAATTAAGGAAAGCAAATGGCGAACCCAGCAGTAAAGCGTAGCTGGCTGCGTATGATTTAGCAATGTTTTTCACGCAGCTCACACGTCTCCACAGGCGTAAGGACGGACACAGGCTGGACAAATAGATTTGTTTTCAGTTTTTTCCCACCAACAGGCAGCACTGCGTATATTCAATGAACCTGCGAAGTTTAATAACTGCGCTGTGTCCCTGCTTATGTGTCACAGAACGTGAGGGTAGCAGAGTTATTATAACTCTTGGAGAGCAGGTATTTTTTTCCCCAATTAAGGAAAGCAAATGGCGAAGCCAGCAGTAAAGCGTAGCTGGGTGCGTATGATTTAGCAATGTTTTTCACGCAGCTCACACGTCTCCACAGGCGTAAGGACGGACACAGGCTGGACAAATAGATTTCTTTTCAGTTTTTTCCCACCAACAGGCAGCACTGCGTATATTCAATGAACCTGCGAAGTTTAATAACTGCGCTGTGTCCCTGCTTATGTGTCACAGAACGTGAGGGTAGCAGAGTTATTATAACTCTTGGAGAGCAGGTATTTTTTTTCCCAATTAAGGAAAGCAAATGGCGAACCCAGCAGTAAAGCGTAGCTGGCTGCGTATGATTTAGCAATGTTTTTCACGCAGCTCACACGTCTACACAGGCGTAAGGACGGACACAGGCTGGACAAATAGATTTGTTTTCAGTTTTTTCCCACCAACAGGCAGCACTGCGTATATTCAATGAACCTGCGAAGTTTAATAACTGCGCTGTGTCCCTGCTTATGTGTCACAGAACGTGAGGGTAGCAGAGTTATTATAACTCTTGGAGAGCAGGTATTTTTTTCCCCAATTAAGGAAAGCAAATGGCGAACCCAGCAGTAAAGCGTAGCTGGCTGCGTATGATTTAGCAATGTTTTTCACGCAGCTCACACGTCTCCACAGGCGTAAGGACGGACACAGGCTGGACAAATAGATTTCTTTTCAGTTTTTTCCCACCAACAGGCAGCACTGCGTATATTCTATGAATAATAACTGTGTTGTGGCCCTGCCTATACAATTCTTTCCCTGCAGTATCAATGGAGGGTGCAATGCTCTGCAGAGGCGATTTTGAGAAGCCCAAAAAAAATGCAGCACAGCCAACAGCAGCCTGGACAGTACTGCACACGGATAAATATGGCCCTAGAAAGGACCGTTGAGGTTCTTGAAGGCTACACTCACTCCTAACACTCTCCCTGCCTATGCAGCACTTCTGTCCCTAATGCCAGGTGCAACGGTCTGCAGAGGCGATTTTGAGAAAGAAAAAAAAATCCCACTGCTAACAGCAGCCAACACACAGCTATCAGTGGCCCTAATAAGGACCTTTGGGGGGTCTTGAAGCCTACACTAACTACCAATTCTTTCCCTACAGCAGCTCCGGTATAAACAGCACTGTCCCTCATCTAACTCACACCGCATCTGAGGCGAGCCGCGGGAGGGGCCGACTTTTATATTAGGCGAACACCTGATCTCGCCAGCCACTCACAGCAGGGGGGTGGTATAGGGCTTAAACGTTGCAGGGGGAAGTTGTAATGCCTTCCCTGTCTTTCAATTGGCCAGAAAAGCGCGCTAACGTCTCAGGGAAGGAAGTGAAAGTAACCAGAACACCGCATGGTGTTCGTCACGAATAACGAACATCCCGAACACCCTAATATTCGCACGAATATCAAGCTCGGACGAACGCGTTCGCTCATCTCTACTGTTAATCACTATTAATGAAAGTTTTGCTATAATTTCTCATTTTCTTTTCCCTTTTGCTGGTCTTATTTTCTGGTAATAACAAATCTAAAAGTCGATGACATCTAAATCTACAATCAACTTGACGTGAACTGCAAATCGATTATATTCTTTTCTCCTAATCTCAGTAATTCATCATTTGATATTCATAAGAGAAATCTGATAATCCCATGAAAACCGACATTATGGAACTTGGCCAACCCAGACTGCTTATCTCTATTCTGGCATTGCTTCCTCATTGCCTCTCCGTATACATAGTGCAGAGTCATCCGTATTCAACATTTACAGAATGGATTCCAACCTATTTCCCCAAAAGGATTATTGTGCGCATCAGTATAGGATCAGAGCGGTACTGCAGTAGAAAATCTCCTGCTTGAACACACAGCAGCTTTCACACTTCTTTTACTATGCCTGCTTGTAAAACCAAATCACTTTGCCCAAACGAAGCTGAGGAGTGAATCTTTGCAATTATTCTTTTAATTGTTTTGGACACAGAACACTGGCACGCCGTCATCTTATCCCCCATTACATCCTGCACATGTCAAAGAGAACTTATGCTGCATCAAGCTGGAAAAATGTCACCGTAAAAGACCACAGCAGCTGGCGAGTTTATTTCCAACCACTAAAGCATTATTTCATTTTCAGCTTCATATCACAAGTAGGAAATTGAAGTAAAAATTGCTTCAGAAGGAAGCACAATAGAAAACAACTAAAGTTGGGATTGCTTTTCTGGCTATTTGTGCTTTCCAAAACCTGTATGGTGCAATGGGAAAGATTTAATTTTCCTTAATCTGAGATCAGCAATTATGTCCTTTGTAATGACAATAGCAATTTGTTACAATGCACAAATATATGACCGAGCTGGTAACATGATAGCGATCATTTACTGCCACATTTCATGCTAATCATTCTCGCTGAAAGGAAAATATTAGTGAAGAGTGGATTTAAGGGTCTTGTTTTTGTAATAAATCGGCATTTCTACCTTATTATTTTTCCCTAAAGCCGATTTCACATAGAAAGATTTAGTTGCATTTTGTTTCCACTGCATTTTTTATAGCTGTGGTCACATGTACAACGAGAATGAACTGGAATCTATGAAATCCTATTTACAAATATGGAGTTTAATATGTTTTGCGCAGAATGCTTTTTCTGCATACCATAAGGCTACATTCACACATGGCTTATTCATTGTTGGCTGTCCGTAGCTCAAAGCCCGCAGCAAATTTGGAGTGGCCAAAGGTCCACTTAAATGATACGGATTTGGCCGTGTTTTTAATTATGGTTCTGCTGTAGAATTGATACCTTGCATATCTAGGAATGAAGTGCACAGCATAAATTTAGAATTCGCAGGATTTTTCAAAAATGCTGCAGATTTGCTATGGAAATCCTCCGCACCATGTGAAGAAGGTTTTTTACATTCTCTCCATATGGTTGGTATTGTAAATGCTGTGGAATTTCTGCAGTGATTCCGCCAGAGGAAATTTCACAGCATTTTCGGCCAATCTGAAGACGTCCTTACAGATCTCAGTGTTTTAATGGGAAATGTTCTCTAACTTAAGACTGGGCTCACATGTTTAGGTTGCATCAAGCCAGGTATTTTTTTTTTTTTACAAATTGTGTTTTTTTTTGAAAATTTTCAAGCAAATACCATAGGTAGATGATATTTTCAATGCCTTCAACATAAAGAGAATTACAACACCTAACTACTTGTTAATTGATTACGTAAGAGGTGGGGTGGAAGGGGAAAGGGGGGTAGGGATGAGGGGAATAAGCACACACTAGGAGGAGAGGATCTGAGTGCAAGTGAGGGAGGGGGGGAAGGAGAATAAATGGTTTACATAGTAGAATACTCTTGAAGTCACAAAAGGATAGAGACAAGCTCAGCTATGCAGCGATTACAAGTTTACATTATTCTCATACAGTAATCGGGAAGCGATTAAGTTAAAACCAGATTAGACCAAGGGTCCCAGGTAGCTCTAAATTTATCGTGAGATCTATTAGCCCAGTTAGTTAATTCTTCTTGTCTTCTAATTTTGTTAACTTTAGCAATCCATTGTTCATGTGCAGGGGCCGCTGAGTCTAGCCATATAGCAGGGTTTAAGGACTTTGCCACAGCAATCATGTGAGGGATTAGGTTAGCTTTTGTGGGTTTGCTAATTGAAGAAGATTATGATAGGATTACCACCTCTGGAGTTCTCTTAAAGGAACTTTCGCAAATATTACGTATGGAAATTTCAGTCTTACTCCAGAAATTTCGTAAAACTGGACAGAACCACCAAATATGTGCTAAAGTGCCCACACTTCCATTGAAGCACCAGCATAGGTTAGAATCAGCTAGTTTGTAGGTGAAAAGCCACTCAGGAGATCTATACCATCTTGTGAGGGGTTTGTAATGGTTTTCCTGTAGTCTAGTGCATCTAGAAAAGCCTTGTGAGTTGCTTAGAATAGTTTTAACATCTATATCCAAGAGGGAACAATTGAGTTTCCTTTCCCATTAGAAGATAAATATTGGTTTGGAAGTATCTTGGGTATCAATACATTCCCATTTAAGGATGGCTTTTCTCCTGCTAATGTGACTTTGTGCAATGATAGTATGTCCAAGAGCTGGTGGGTAGATGGATACATTTCATTAAATTTAAAGAGGTTTTTGGATAAGCGCTAAAATTGTAAGACTTGGAATGGCAGGCATGGCATTTGAGATCGTAAGTAGAGATGAGCGAGCACCAAAATGCTCGGGTGCTCGTTACTCGAGTCGAACTTTCAGTGATGCTCGAGAGTTCGTTTCGAGTAACGAGCCCCATTGAAGTCAATGGGCGACTCGAGCATTTTTGTATATGACTGGTGCTCCGCTAAGGTTTTCATTTGTGAAAATCTTAGCAAATCACCAAAGTCATGTAAAAAACACAGAAATGGATAGGGCAGGCGAGGAGCAACATGCAGGGCTGCAATTCGGGCTCCGAGGTCTTACTATTAAGCCACAATAGTGGCAAGAGTGAGACACCCCCCCCCCACTGTCAGCATAACGATCGTTCTCCTCTGCCACAGCTGTAACAGCTGTGGCAGAGAAGAACGATGTTAGCCCATTGAATTCAATGGAGGCGGCAATACAGCCGGCTCCATTGAAAGCAATGCGCTGCGGGCGATCTCACGATGAATTTTCGGGAAGGGCTTAAAAATATAAGCCCTTACCTGAAAAAGAAAAATTTTAGTGTAAAAAAGAATAAAAATGCAGGCATTCTCTTCAATGGAGCGCTGCTGCTGCCGGCGACTCCATTGAAGACAATGGTCCGCTGGCACACCTGAATTCTTTTTCAGGGAAGGACTTTACATATAAGCCATTCCCTGGAAATGAATTAAAAGTGATTTAAAAAACAAAAAAAATAGATACTCACCTCCCTTCAGCTGCCGGGGCACAGCCGCGTCTTCTCCTGCTGTCCCCTGCACTGTGGTGCTGAACTGCTGTCATTCAGCTGAGAGCTGCGCTGAGCCAATCAGAGGCAACACTCACTCACCCATTCATGAATTCATGAATGGGTGTGAGTGAGATTTGCCTCTGATTGGCTCAGCGCTGAGCCAATCAGAGGCAAGTCTGCCTCACACCCCCTTCACGCCCACTGCAGGCCAGCCGCGCTGAACTTCGTCTGCCGGGACCAGGTGAGTATATATATATTTTTTATTTTTACACATTTCTGGATGAATTGCAGGGAAGGGCTTATATATTTAAGCCCTTCCCGACAATTCATCCCGCGATCGCCGGCAGCCCATTGCTTTCAATGGAGCCGGCTGTATTGCTGGCTCCATTGAATTCAATGGTCAGTGCTCGTTTAATCGAGACGAGTACCGCGTGGTGCTCGTCTCGAGTAACGAGCATCTCGAGCACCCTAATACTCGAACGAGCATCAAGCTCGCACGAGTATGCTCGCTCATCTCTAATCGTAAGTATTCAGTTAATTGTATGATATCTTGTGAATGGTGGACTAGATATCCGACAGGTCTTGAGAGGTCTTCAAAGTAAGTCCAGATAAGCTTAGTATGGATGTCAAGATCTAATTTTAAGATGTCAGGCAGAAGAAATAGGGTGGTTAAAGGGGACAGATGTGAGGCTAAATCACCTTAAAGGAGGTCCCAGGTCTTGCATACCACCTTCAGGAGGAAATCAAACAAAAGTTTTTATATACTTTAGGCGATGGAAACCAGAAGTCCTTCCAGAAGTTGTGACCATAGGAAACCCTTGTCAGTGAGCCTATTATATGGTTTTTGGAATGTTTAACCAATTCTGGAAATCTACTTATTTGGATGGACTTATATATTGAATAATGTCTGGAAAGTTTATACCATCATTCTGCCTCCTTTAGATCAACAGGCAATGAGCTAGTTGGGGCCTCCCATGTTTCCAAATAATTCTGGAGAATAGTTTTTGGATCTTGATGAAAAATGAACTGGGTAGGTGAATTGGAAGTATCTGTCTCTTGTGTAGTTTGTTTGGGACAATGTGGGTCTGTAAGAGGTTTTTGCAACAAAACCAGGAAAGGGCTGGCAGGTTATAGGAGATTAGAAGGGAAGATATATCCTTTAGGAGAGGAACACAATTTTTATCGTTAAGATCTTCTAGGTTTTTCGTAAATAGTAGCCCTAGGTACTCAATATGGGAATCTGACCATTTGAATTTAAATGTGGCTTTGAGTTTCTTTGCACTATCATGGGAAGGGTTATATTGAGTATTGTGGTTTTGGAAAAATTTACCTTGAAATTAGATATAGAGCTATATAAGAGACTCCACTCTGGATTAGATAGCAAAAAGAGGATGTCGTTAACGAAAGCTATAGATTTGAGCAAGAATTTATCAACTTCTAATCCTCTAATAGCTTCATCCTGTCTAACCATTTGGAGAAGTATTTCTTAGGAGAGGATAAATAGGGTAGGTAACAGTTGACTACCTTGGTGTGTGCCATTGGTAATTTCAAAGGGATGTGAAAATATACTGTTTACTTTAATTTTGGTGTGAGGGTATGAATAGAGTGAAAATATTGCTTGGATTAGAGAGGCGGGAAAATTGAATTTGTTTAGGACTATTCAGATAAAGTCCCCGTCCACTCTATCAAATGCCTTCTCGGCATCAATACCCAGTAAAATTAGTGGGAACTTTATTTTCTGTGCAAACCTTACAGCGTGTAATAAGCGAGAGCAATTATCTCTCCCCTCTCTACCCGAGATGAAGCTCGATTGTTCCTCATTGATTAGCTTGGGGATAAACCTATTGATTCGCCTTGACAGCGTTTGATGGCTAGGTTGAGAAATGATATTGGTCTGTAACTGCCACAAAGAAGGGGGTCTTTTACCTCCCTGTGAAAAGGGAAATATAAGCTTCCTGTGATTGTTTGGGTAATTGGACTCTGTCTAATAAAGTGGTAAATGAGAGGGCCAGATGCAGCAATATTATATCTTTACATTTTTTGTAATAAGCTAGTGGGAAACCGTCAGGTCCTGGCAAGCCAGTTATTTTATGCCCGAGCTGGATAAACTGATTAAGTTATTGTACAGTTTCTGCCCCATACACTGAAATAGCCGGAGAAAAAGATACTGCAGTTCACGGTTTCTGAATTGTCTCTTTGACAGGTTCAATGCAAAAAATATCAGAAGGATCTCCTGAAGAACAATAGCATCAGCACTGACATCAGTATTCCTATAGCAAAGAGAAGACTGAGAGAGTATTCAAAAAATCTAGACAAGCTTGAACAGTGGGCAACAGAATAGTATTTAACAGAAGAAAATGCAAAGTCCTACATTGGATCAAGAAAAAGAAAAATGTACATACAGAATACAAGGAATTGAGCTAAGCAGCAGCACATGTAAAAAAGATGGGTATATTAATAAATCACAGACTGAACATGAGTGAACAATGTGATGCAGCAGCAAAAAAAGACAAACAATTCTGGGATGTATTAAGAGAAGCATAGAGTCTAGCGCATGAGGTACTTATTCCCCTATACTCTTCCTTAGTCTACTCTACCTCATTTGCTATACTATGTCCAGTTCTGGGCACCACAATTTAAAAAAAGACATTGACAAACTGGAGCAAGTTCAGAGAAGAAATACCAGGATGGTCTGCAAATCAAGTCCTATGAGGAACAGTTAAAGGATCTGGGAATGTTTCGCTTGCAAAAAAGAAAGCTGAGAGGAAACTTAATAGTGGCCTACAAATATCTGAAGGGCTTTCACGATGCAAAAAAAAAATCAGCCCTACTCTCATTTGCACAAAGAAAGCCTAGAAGCAATGGGATGAAACTGAAAGGAAGGAGGCACAGATTAGAGCTGAGAAGGAACTTTCTGACAATGAGGGTGATAAATGAGTGGAATGTGTTGCCATGGGAGGTAGTGACTTTTCCTTCAATGGAAATCTTCAAACAGAAGCTGGACAGATATTTGCCTGGGATTAATTAGTAAATCCTGCATTAAGTGGAGGGGTTGGACCTGATGATCCTGGAGGTCCCTTTCATCTCTACGATTCATGATACACTGGAGGGGGGAAAAGAAACAATAGCCAGACATATAGGAAAGAAGCCTAAAATTATTTTCTAATATCTATCTTCAAAATAAAATCAAAGCTCAGTGGTTTGCATCGTTGCCTTGCAGAGCTGGGGCCATGATTCAAACCCGAAGAAGGACAACATCTGCTGGGAGCCTGTCCTCCCTGTATTTGTGTGAATTTCCTCATAGTACTTCAGTTTTCCCCCTCCCACTAAACATATAAACATACTGGTTAATTGGAACTTGTATATGCCTGAGTTAGGTAAATCAGGGACTGATGTAGATAGTGCTAATCTATATGTAATGCTGTGGGATACTTTGACGCAACAGGAAATAAATAGTTAAAGGTGAAAACTGTCTTAACAGATCTCAAAGCAAGTGCCTGAATGCTGCAACGGTTGCCATGTTTTCGTTCACTGACTACTGATTATAAAAATACTGTAAAAAGAAAGTGTGCTACAGCTCTCCTTACAATTCTGAACTTCTCTCATGTGTCTCATCTTCTCTCGAATACTTTTATTTCTGATGCCCTTTTTCCTGCCCTTCAAAACACAACCTAAATACTCACTTCTTTTTACTGAAAGTTTTCCTTTGAGCAGTTGTTTTAATATTGTCTACCCTGTCAAAAGCGCAATGCTTAGATTACACTTTGGTAACAAAATTGTATGCTCATACACCTTTGTCTCCCACTGAAAAATAAAAATATATCATGTGGCATACATTATTCTGTATATAGCTGTAAAATGTAGTCAGCTATGCTTTTCAATCCAGTTAAATCAAAGGAATACTTACATATACCAGCTTAAGATATGAGAAGAAGACAGTTTCTTGCCATATGTCTAGCTTAATGGAGCTCTAAGAGCAGATAAGGCCTGTATGCCGTAAAGCCCAAAGGTAATAAGAAACTACTTTAACTCAATGCCTCACGTGAAGACAGCTAAAACATACAGAGCTAATCAAAATGGTAATCTATATAAAAAAATGTAAAATAATAAATTAAAACATAATACAATGAATAATCATTATTAATAGCAATATAATAACCTTAAACAAAATGATAAAAACATGGATACTTGGTGTGTGCCGCCAATCCCCATTAAACCATTGAGGCAAGAATGCGCGGGTGATATGCACCAAGATACTGCATGTCACATTCTTTCTTAAGTGCACATTTCGTGCATTGTGTGTGAGAAGCACAATTGAAAGTAGTTTGAAGAAAGGTAGTGCGTAATACATGGTAAAATCCGCTTGTGTGAGAGAGCCCTAAAAATGAAGATGTGGACAAATCTTTTGTGCCGATTCCAAGTCAATCATAATATCATTTAGGGCGGCTTCAGACAACCGTGTTTGCGCACGGTGTTGCGCACACAAGAGTTTTTTCTAATGGGTTCATTCTCACCATTTTTTTCTGTACAAGCATCGTACTTGCGCAAACAAAAATGTGGCACGATCTATTTTTGTGCGCTTTTGCACACCTGAGGCACCACAGGAGTCTATGGGGGTGCACAAATAAAGTAGACAAACTAGAAGTATTGTTGTTTGACGAAAACTATGACATTGTGGGAGAAAGGGAGACCTGGTAGGATGTAAGCTATGACTCGGCAGTGAATTTACAGATGTCATGACTGTCTTCTGAGACCTGTGGTTCTACAGGTGCTCTGGAGTTCTTCTACTCAGGTGTGGGGGATTGTGCTGGCTGGGCATGTGTGTGTCTCCATTCAGCCAATCACTACAGGTCAGTACACATAAAAGCTGTCTCCCCAGCTGTGGGTGTGGTCAGCTTCCTCTGTTCTCTCTCTCTCTCTCTGTCGTGAGCAGGTTCTATGTGCGGTGGCTGCAAGAAAGGGTTATGTTTTAAGTTTTGTTTGGTTGTGTCACTGGACTTCTGGTTAGTATAGGGACTAGTGGTATAGTCAGGAGCCATGACATGGCGTGCTAGCTTTCATATTTTGATCAAAATGTCAACTAATAACTGCTATATGGTGTGATTATAGCTCTGTGTGTCTTCTTACTCTGTCCAGTTGTCCCTGTCAGTGGTGACATGTGTGTTTTCTATCCAGGGTGTGTGGGTTCCTAGGGGCAGTAAGGGCCCAAATTCGAAGACTGCTGGGCCACCCTTTATTGGGGTGATGTTCCCACTCAGGTAGGTCAGTGTCACTTAACCTAGTAGAAGATAGGGAGAGGTGTTAATCGGTGGTTGCTTCACCTGATGTTCCATATCAATCTGGGTCACATTTGTGTGGGCTCGGTGCTCACTTGCCCACACAAACGTAACAACTGGGTAACAGTCTGCCAAGAAGAGATCGGATAAACCAGAAAGGGTGGTAGGTTTGTCTTTATTTAAAATCCTACATGGAGAGAGAACAACAATAAACTCCTCACAGAGGTTTTCTATGGACCACCAAATATAACAGAAGTTACTGAAAATCTATTAAAGCAAATAGATAAAGCAGCAAATCATAATGAGGTAATTATTATGGGGGACTTTAACTATCCGGATATAAACCATGAGAGGCTGAAACCTGTGAATCTCATAAAGGTAACAACTTTCTAACAATTACTAAGCATAATTACCTTACCCAACTTGTACAGCACCCAACTAGAGAGACGGCCATTTTGAACTTAACATTAACCAACAGACCTGGAAGAATGACAGGGGTGCAGATTGGGGGGCAGCTGGAAAATAGTGACCATAATATACTTCAACTTGTCCTTAATTAGAGAGTTTTATAGGGAAGCTATGAAAATGCAAAACTTTAGGAAGGCCAAGTTTGATCAGCTTAGTGATGCCCCTCACCTTATTGCCTGGGATAATGTCTTCAAAAATAAGAGTACAAATAATAAATGGGAAACATTTAAAAACATCCTAATTACTTATTATGAGAGGTTCCTACCTTCTAGGAATAAAAGGATCGGTAGTAGGAGAAAACCAATGTGGCTTAATAAAGATGTAAAGGGGGGGGGGGCATTAAAGATTTAAAAAGGGCACTTAAACTACTAAAAGAAGAAGGCAGCGAAGTATCACTAAAAACCTATAAGGAAAAAAATAAATAAAAAAAGATCAGATAAAAATAGCAAAAAGGGAGATAGAAAGACTTATTACCGAAGAGAGTAAAACTAACCCTAAATAGAGATGAGCGAGCATACTCGTTAAGGCAATATACTCGAGAGACCATCGCCTTTTTCGAGTACCTGCTGGCTCATCCCTGAAGATTCAGGAGGGCCGCGAGGGTGAGCGGGGGGTTGCAGAGGGGATTAGGAAGGAGAGAGAGAGGGATCTCTCTCACTCTCCTCACCGATCCCCCTCACTGCCCTGTGCTGCCCCCGACCCCCGTGGCCCCCCCGAATCTTCAGGGACGAGCCAGCGGGTACTCGAGTATATCGCCTTACCGAGTATGCTTGCTCATCTCTAACCCTAAACTGTTCTTCAACTATATAAATAGTAAAAGGATTAATACTGAATGTGTTGGCCCTTTAATAAATAACACTGGCCAACAAAAAAAATATTTTGGAATGTTTCCTTAACTTCATGAGTCAAATCTTACTAATTTTGGGGTGAAAAAAATGAATAATGCAAAGAAAAATTTTTGTTAGCCCTAGTTTTGGTGATATGCAATAGGTGGCAGCATGTTATTTTAACAGATTAAGAGTAAATTATACATTTTAATTACATATGCTACAACATTGAAAGTGTATTTGAAATTGTTTAATGACGGTTACATTCTAAGAGTTCTATTGATGGAAGAATTCCTGACAGGTGTTTCGGTGTGAAAAGAATCATGTGACTTCATTAGATCATTTTTGGCTTGCCTCTTGTAAGTGAGTTCCGGAGCATTCATACACACAGACCAGCAGTAATCCGCAAGCATTGCTTCATTCCAACGGCCCTGATATCTTTGTTCCATTACAGAAATATCATGGTGGAATCTTTCTCCGTGCTTATCATTGACAACTCCACAACTAGGAGGGAAAACGTCTAGGTGGGAGTGGAGAAAATGGAATTTAAGGGACATGTTGCATCCGAGTTGATAGTATTTTTCCAGAAGTATTGTCACCAACTGAGTGTAGTTATCATCTTTTTTGTTGCCTAAGAATCTATAAATAACTTGCTTTAAGGCCTGCCAATATTCCTTTTTTTCCCTCCAAAACTTGGTCAAACGCAGGATTCTCTACAAGTTGTCAAATTTGTGGCCCAATAAAAATACCTTCCTTAACCTTTGCATCACTCAATCTAGGAAATTTGTCTCCTAAGTACTTGAATGCCTGTTCTTCCTGCTTCATACCTTTAACAACATTTTTCATTAAATCCAGCTTTATATGAAGGGGTGGAAGAAGAACATATTTTGGGTCCAAGAGAGGCTCGGCAATTACATTTTTCTCGGTAGAGTCAAGATTTCTTGCAGGCCAGTCCAAGAAACAGTATTTAGTGTACCCCAGTTGCATCCCTAAGAGTACAGCCATGACTTTTAGATTGCCACAGATGTTCCACTTGTGTTCAGCATATTTGATTGAGTCGAGGAGGGCTGTCATATTTGCATAAGTCTCCTTCTTGTGAACTGCATGACCAACAAGAATAGAAGGAAGACGGCTGCCGTTGTGAAGTAATACAGCTTTCAAACTAAGCTTGGAGGAGTCTATGAATAGCCTCCATTCAGATGGCTCATGGTTCAAATTAAAACATTTCATCAAGCTATTAACGTCGCAGCAAACAACCACATTGTTTTTCTTTTCAATAAAATGAAGTAGATGTTCTCTGTACTGTGAGACCCTGACATCACGTTGGAGAAGATTCCATTGCTGTAGTCTTGACTCTAGACCCTAGACATTCGGCCTTTTCTTAAGCGCTGTGGAATACGTTGGTGCTATACAAATAAGGATTATCATTATTCTCCTTTGACAGGTCAAGGTCTCGAATGAGATCACTCAAATCCGCTTGACTCAGTGTGTGAGGTGTATCATCTTTTACCTTAAAGTCAGGGTCATGGGATGTGGAAGGCTTGTTGGTTCCTTCTTTTTCCACACATTCTTAATTTTTTACTTTAAGCTCTAATGTTGGGGTGGAGTAGGAACTGGTAAACTATCTGAATGTGGAATAGGTCGAATAGCAGATGGAAGATTCGGTATTGAACTGTTCCTGTTTTCTTCATTGACAATACTGCCTCTATAGGTGGAGTCAAGCCAAAATACCAGTCATCTGTATGGTTTGTAGGCTCCAAACCACTGGCACAGCAAAAGCCATACATCGTTTTGTATTTTTTAGCCATTCTCGTAGTTTACCTTAACAAGAGTTGCAACATATATGTGGAGCCCATGACTTATCCTGGTCCCCTACCTTCATACCAAAATAATGATGATAGGCAATCTTCACAAGAGGCGATTATAATGTAAAAGAAATTGTAGAGAGTGATGAGGCAAAAGCAAAGCTATTAAAAAGTTTTGAGTCCAGTGTATTCACAGAGGAAAATAAAATGTGATGCAGAGTAATAAAGTAAATTCTTCACTAATTGTCCTCAGTCTAACCCAGGAAGAAGTGCAGAGCTGTCTTAAAAAGATTTAAAATTGACAAATCGCTGGGTCCCTGGATTTTAGGGAAATTAAGTAATATGATGCACAGACCCTTGTTTCTTATATTTAAGGGCTCTATAGTGATGGGGTTTGTTCCACTGGATTGGTGCATACCTTTTGTGGTGCCGATATTCAAAAAGAGGTCAAAAAGTGAAGCTGGAAATTACAGGCCAGTAAGTCTTACTTCTAATGTAGGTAAAATGTTTGAAGGGTTTCTAAGAGATGCTATCCTGGAGGAGCTCAACAAAAATGGCTGTATAACTCCATATCAGCATGGGTTTATGAGGGATCGCTCCTGTCAATCCAACCTGATCAGCTTCTATGAGGAGGTAAGCTCAAGACTGGACCGGTGAGAATCATTGAATCTTAAGTATTTAGACTTTTCCAAACCGTTTGATATTGTGCCACGTAAAAGGTTGGTATATAAGATGACAATGCTTGGTCTAGGTGAGAACGTGTGTAAGTGGGTAAGTAACTGGTCAGTGATAGAAAGCAGAGGGTGGTTATAAATGGTGCATATTCTGATTGGGCCTCCGTTACTACTGGGGTACCACAGGGTTCAGTTTTGGGCCCTGTTCTTTTTAATAGATTTATTAATGACCTGTTAGAAGGATTATGCAGTAAAATATGAATATTTGCAGGTGACACAAAACTATGTAAAGCAATTAACACTAGAGAGGATGCAAGGCAGTTGCAAAAGAATCGGGATAGGTTGATGGCTTGAGCAGAAAGGTAGCAAATGAGGTTTAACACTGATCTATGTAAGGTTCTGCACATGGGCAGAGGAAATACATGTTCACATTACATACTATAGGGGAAACCACTGTGTAACACTGACATGGAAAAGGACTTGGGGATTTTAGTTAACTGTAAGCTTAACTGGAGCAACTAGTGTCAGGCAGCTGCTCCCAAAGCAAATAGAATCATAAGATGCATCAAAATAGGTCTATAGGCACATGACGAAAACATTGTTCTTCCACTTTACAAGTCACTGGTTAGACCACACATGGAATATTGTGTAGAGTTTTGGGCGCCAGTACTCAAGAAAGATATACATAAACTTGAGTGGGTACAAAGGCGGACAACTAAAGTAATAAACGGAATGAATAGACTACAAAACCCAGAGAGGTTATTTGGGATTATTTTGTTTAGAAAAAAAACCAGTTGAGGGGCGGCCTAATAATTATATATAAATATATCAGGAGACAACACAGAGATCTCTCCCATGATCTGTTTATACCCAGGACTGTAACTGTAACAAGGGGGCGCCCTCTACGTCTAGAGGAAATAAGGTTTCTACACTATATAGAAACGGGTTCTTCACAGTAAGAGCAGTAAGACTATGGAACTCTCTGCTTGAGGACGTGGTGATGGCAAATTCAATAAAAGAGTTCAAGAGAGGTCTGGACATCTTTCTTGAGTGATACAATATTATATGTAATAATCATTAGCAACTTTAAAAGGGTTGTTGATACAGGGTTTATTCTAATTGCCAGATTGGAGTCAGGAAGGAATTTTTTTCCCCCTAAATGAAGAAAATTGGCTCCTACCGCATTGTTTTTTTTTGCCTTCCTCTGGATCAACATTGGGGAGTAATAGGCTGAACTAGATGGACAGATATCTTTTTGCAGCCTTGTATACTATGTTACTACACCACCCAATCTCCACAAAATTGTGCAATGAACTGTTCAATTTTGTGAGTAATTCAATAACACAGGGGACTAATTAGGCTGCACAGCCTTCTCAATTACAGCGTGGGTGTGTCCTGTGCCGATGTGAACGGTCCCCAGCAGCACATAAAGTACAGTAAAATGCTCCAAAACGCGTGAGTAGCATGACTTTCACAGTACAAAAAGTCGTGCTTCCACAAGTGTTTTTGCGCTTATGGTCTTCGGAGGCTGCCTTAAAATAATTACTGAAGTGTTTTTAATCTTTAATGTTTGCACAAATTTTGTATTTTATATAAAAGTGTGACATAATATAATAGTGTGACATAATATAATAGTGTGACATAATGTCTATTGTTAATATCAACTTGGATTAAACTCCACTTTATAGTTTCACTCCTTTCTAGAGTTGTTTTATTTTTAAGCTTGGTAGTTGAGGATTCTTTATATACCAGAACTATGCCTCAAATTTTTAATAGAACACTTTATCTACAAAGCTGTTGAATATTACACTCGTACACAAATCTATACTATCCATAAGGTAAGTCAATGACTAAAAAAGGAATCCATATTGAAGTATAAGCTCGAAGAAGTCTGCATATGCAATTTGGTAATCTTATGTTTCACAAATGCATACATCATCTTTACACCATATGGTAAAAATACTAAAGATGCTTTATTTCTTCTCATTATGTTTGATAGCATATTTTAATTTTCACACTATGCAATTCTAATTAAATGCAAATACCTCAACAGGGATTAACTTTTCTGTAAAAAGATGTATTGTGTTTATGTAGATGCTATTTGCTTTACAAAGCCTTAGTCTACACCGAATTAGGAAAAGCTGCTTAATAAAATCCCAGATATAAAAAATTTGTCTTCTAACACAATGAGTTGACAGTAAGATGGCTATGTTCTTCTTAACATTAACATGGCGATTCTGTTTGGAATAAAGTGTAAAATAAGAAGAACAATATTTAAGACATGAAATTATCTGAAGATATCAATGAAAACCTTGTAACTGAGTCATTCTATATAATGTGCAAAGCTATTTGAGCAACCATGATCTATTGTATCAAGCTTCTTGGCACTATCATTAGCATTGAATGATACAATCACAAGCTGTCAGTTATTTTACAATGACCTGTCAAGGTAACAAAAAAGTAAGTAGAAGAGAAGATAAAGTGAAGAAGATGCCCTTTATCACTGAATTTTTCTATCCATATTTTTCAGGCTTGTTGTTAAAGGGGCTTTCCAGAAAAAATGGTATTGATCTGCTGGGGTACGCCGCTCATACAGCGCTGCTACACACAAAGGTCGAAGCTCTCGAATCTCCAACTATGAGAAACATGATTCTCTTGTCTGATAAAGCCAAGATTGGCCTTTTTGGCCTCAATGTCTGGAGGAAACCAGGCACGGCTCATCACCTGCTCAATACCATCCCTACAGTGAAGATGGTGGTGGCAGCAGCATGCTGTAGGGGACAGGGAAACCGGTCAGGGTTGATAGAAAGCTGAATTGAGCAAAATACAGAGACACCAACTTAAAGCTGGCTATTATGAATACGGAGACAAGAGCGGCAGATGGCTGGCTAGAGCATTACATCCCAGGACGTCCCATCCACATATCCACTCCATTAACTCAGCTGAGGGTAGACGGCTGCATTCCCCGAAAGACATATTAGAAGAATTTCGCCTTTACTACTCAAAACTGTATAATATCCCCGAGACACAGTCCACGTCGGATGCTCAGCGCAGACAGGAAATAGAGGGATACCTCGATCTCCATGTCTCGAGGCATCTTTCCCCAGAGGAAGATCTGGCTATGGAGGGGGATCTGGAGGCAGAGGAGCGCAAACAGGTGATTCAAGGAATTAAAACTGGGAAGAGCCCGGGACCAGATGGGTTTTCTCCAGGGTTTTACAAAGCTTGCGGAGCTCTATTCTCTGACATACTTTTACAGGCCTTTAATACCATATCCCGGGGTTGTCCTTTACCAACCCAAGCCCTTCAGGCCCACATCGTACTTATTCCCAAACCCGGGAAGGACCCCTTGGCATGTGCCAATTACCGGCCGATTTCGCTCATCAATTGTGACCTTAAAATCTTTTCAAAAATCATAGCCAATAGAATAAACATCTCGATACCATGACTCATACATGGGGATCAGGTTGGTTTCGTCCCAGGAAGAGAGGCCAAGGATAACTCGACCAGGACCCTGTCCCTGATCGACTGGGCGAGGAGGAAAAGATCACCACTCTGTCTGCTCTCTGTCGATGCAGAGAAAGCATTCGACAGGATAAGTTGGAGATTCCTAAAAGCAACATTGCAAAAGGTGGGTTTAGGACCTAGAGCCCTTGCATGGATCATGGCATTGTACAAGAACCCCTCGGCCCAGGTCAGGGTCAACGGTAATCTGTCCACCCCTTTCGAGATTAAGAATGGCACGCGCCAAGAGTGTCCTCTATCTCCTACGTTGTACATAATGGTAATGGAAGTTTTGGCCAATGCCATTAGGAATAATCCTTCATTAAAAGGGGTAAGGGTAGGGAAGGTAGAACATAAAACCTCACTTTATGCTGACGACTTATTGGTCTAACTCACAGAACCACGGGTAGGCCTCCCTAATATCATGCAAGCATTCACAGCCTTTGGTAAATTAAGCAACTACAAAATCAATGCCCAAAAGTCAGTGATTCTTAATGTTTCAATCCCCAGAAGAGAAGCAGAGAACCTGGCGGCAGCCTTCCCATTCCTCTGGAAAGAGGATGCCCTTACATATTTAGGGATACAGATTCCAACGGATGTAACTAGGATATATGAACTAAATTATAAACCAATTCTACTGACCCTAACGAAGGATTTGGAGAGATGGTCCGGGACCCCACTGACATGGTTCGGTAGAATGAATGCAATTAAAATGGATATACTCCCGAGACTACTATATATTTTCCAGACTGCACCATGTAACCCCCCCGAACACCTTTTTCGATAAACTGCGAGGCCTAATACTCAAGTTCATCTGGAAAGGTGGCTCTAAAAGACTCAGTCACAAAAGTCTAACCAAACCTAAAGAAAAGGGCGGAGTGGGTCTTCCTGACTTCCGCCTGTATCACAAAGCGACAATAGGAATGCTCATATTAGACCTGTTCCATCACAGGGAGGACAAATACTGGGTACAAATAGAGAACAGTAACAATACTCCCGAGACTAGGGGGGTGTTCTGGATCCCGGGTAAAGTACATTGGGAGAAAACAGAGATATTCATGATAAATACATTGTTGGGTGCCTGGAAAGGGGGATGCAAGACTTCGGTTCCAGGGCCCCTTACCCCTCTTGTTTGAAACCCAAATCTTCATGTAACTCTGCGGATGCGCAACCTGGAGTTCTTACCCCTAGGAGTGGAGGCCAGGGTGGGAGAAATGGTAGAATCAGGGGACATACGGGATTTAGGGTTCTTTGCGGGGGTCCTGTGGATCGGCCCCGGGCTCATGGATGCAATACCTACAGATACGTAGCTACCTGGGTAAGATTAAACCTGCTCGAGGATGGAACATGACACATACCCCCTTCGAGAAACTATGCTGTGCCTTGGAAACTCCTAGACATACAGTATCAATACTCTACAACAAATTGGTAGAGGAGCAATTGGGAAATCACCAACCCAGATGGACAGACGCGTGGGAGGAAGCATTAGGCCGGTCATTCACGGCGGAGTCTTGGGGTAAAGCGTTTCAGCTTACTCACAAAATGTCAATCTCCAGTAGACTTCAGGAACTAAATTTTAAGATCATATCAAGATGGTACTTGACCCCGGAGAGATTGCACTCCGTCTTTCCCTCAACCCCGAACATTTGTTGGCATTGCAGAGCAGACACCTGTTCAATTCTCCTCATCTGGTGGGACTGCCCCATGGTCGCAACTATATGGCAAGAAATAAAACACTTATTTCAAAAGGTGTGTAGACAATCGCTAGCCCTGACACCTCAGTTGGCACTTTTGTCCATCGCCCATGAGGAGGCTCAGTCTCTCAAAACAGGCTTACTAAAATTCTTCATTATAGCTGCAAGGCAGGTGATTCCTAGATTTTGGAAACAGAGCATGGAGATCCCCAGAAGTGCATGGGTAGGAGCGATGGATGAGATTGAAAGAATGGAGAGACTTAGAGTGTCAGAAGACCTGATGGGATACGATAAGTTCTACCGAACCTGGGCTACATGGATAGACACACGAAATACACCCATGTTCTCGAGATGGCTACTCACGGGTAAATGTGAATGAGCGTGTGGTATACATTTAACAATTAGTAAGGTTAGGAATGGACTCTGGAACCCCCTCCCCCCTTGTTGCCCTTGTCTACACGTTTGTTAGAACTCAACTTCCCTTTGTTAATGTTAATCATAAGAAACAACATGTATAGGAAACTGCTTAGTTCAAGGAGTTTTATTGGTTGATCTTGTACAAGAAACTCAAAATTTGAAATCTTCTTTTCACATGTACGAGCTATAAAGTATCATTATGGTTAATGAAAAAGCAATAAAAACACTTTGAAAGAAAATACAGACACCATTAGTGAAAAACTGATCCAGACCACAAGGGACCGCAGACTGGATAGAAGATTCACTTTCTAAAAAGACAATGACCCTAAGCACACAGCCAAGACAAAACAGGAGTGGCTTAGGGAGAACTCTGTGAATATCATTGAGTGGCCCATCCAGAGTCCTGATTTAAACCCAATCAAACATCTCTGAGGAGACCTGAAATTGGTTGTCCACAGATGGCCCCATCCAACCTGACAGCGTTTGAGAGGATCTGCAGAAAAAAATAACAGAAAATCCCCAAATCCAGGGGTGTGAACCTTGCGGCTTAAGACCCAAGAAAACTGAAGTCTATAATCACTGCCAAAAGTGCTTCAACTAAGTACTGAGTCCAGGGTTTGGATATTTATGTCAATGCAATATGTTCGTTTTTCATTTTCTAAAAATGTACAAAGATTTCTAACATTCTGTTTTCACTTTGTCATTATGGGTTACTGAGTGCAGAATGATGGGGGAAAACGTATTATTTAAAACTTGTACAAGGCCACAGCATAACCAAATGCGAAAAAAGTGAAGAGGTCTGACGACTTCCTAGACCTGCTGAACTCCTCTAATCTGCTGATTTTTCCTTGCTTTTTATTTTTATTTTCTTTACAGAAAAAAATATTCTACAAAGATAAGAGACTTGACATTGCATCCTTTGGTAGAAAGAATCAGCACATTGAGTTATCAGAAATGCTTGTTTTACATTAAGGCAATCATATTTCCCCACTGTTTTGCCATGGTAAGTAATAGCCTTTAAATCAAAAGTGATATGTTGCTGACATCAAAGATTAAGAAAGATACTTATCCATAGTCTATATATAATTGTGTTTCATAAATAATAAAAGGCTTCTGATTGCAACAAATCACTAATCAGTGCAGCCTTATATGTGATGTTCAGTGCCATGGAGTGCATACGAATGAGAGGGTTGTGATCATTACGGGCTGACATTGAACATAATTGTACGGAGTCAACTAGAATTCAGCTTCCATAAAGAAATACAACTTGGAAAGTTAAAAATAACCATGTGTAGATTGATTTATGTGCTTTGGCTGATCTCAAAAACTGAGCAAACATTAATCTTTTATGTTTATAGTCATAGGTTAATAATCAGATACAAGCTGCCTGTAACCTCTCTAAACAGAACCTGATAATTGTGTTTACTTTGGATTTCTCAGAGCTGACGCTCTTATTACCCTGTAATTTCACATAGTAACCGCTTTGTTATGCTGTTTTGCATTTTGTTTAGACTTCTCATCTCTCTCACAATTACCAATCATGAATCCCATGCCTATAATGTTCAAGCTAATGTGTAAAAAGAAGTGCACAGATGTAGCAGAGTTTAAAGGGAACCTGTCAGCTTGATCATGCTGTCTAAACTGGAGGCAGCATGGTAGGCCGTTTGCAAACGGGCGGATTTGTATTGCAAAATCCAGAGGGCCGTCCACCTACGGGTTCTGCAGCAAATCGAGCCTGTAGCATGCTATGGCATTACGCGATTTCATGTCCACGAGCGTAAATCGATTGTGATCGGTTCCACATGGACCGCTTTTTAATTGAAGTCAATGGAAGCCGTCCGTCCCACAGCCATTCTGCAATCATCATTGCAGAATTGTCGTGGGATCCGCACCATTGCCTAGCGACAGCGCTACTACATCTGTACTGCACATGTGTGCCGGCGCACTGGCCGGCACATCCGCAGCACTAGAAAGAAGACGCCGGACAGGTACAATAAGGTCACCGGGTCAAATTCGGCTGCAGGATCCGACCTGGCCAGGTACAAATGGCCTTATGGAGTAGGATGAGCTGAGTAGATTGATATAGAACTTTGTTAGAACAGATTTAGTATAACTTGTGTTTTTCAATTTATATCTCTGCTTATTCTGAGTTTAGAAGTCCAGTGGGCGGTCCTACTCAGTGATTGACAGCTATCGCTATCTCTACAGTCACATACAGATAGCTGTCAATCACCGACAGGACCGCCCACTGGACTTCTAAGCTCAGAATGAACAGACATATACATTTAACACAATACTAGTCATACTGAGTCTGTTCTCATAAACCTCATAACATGATGCCTGCCGATTGAACTACCTTTCCCATGTGACGGGTTCTCTTTAATTTGTCTGTAAAAATTTGTTGCAGAAATGCTAACTTAAGCCATTTAAGTGATATTGTTCTCTTATATTAACCCCTTAGTGACCACCCCATAGTGTTTTTACATCCTGCCTAAGTGGGCTTTAATCCCTAGGGCCATAAAAACACGCTCGCTCTAGGGATTAAAGCCACATGGGCTGTGGATGGGATAGCTCCATGCTGTCCGTTGCCGGAGGTAGCCGACAACCTGGAGCTGTCATGGGGGGGCCACAGGGAGTGACCCCTGGTCATCCAATTAATAATGACGATCATGTAAAAGTTAAACAGTTGAAGTTTAATCGCCCCTCACTGATGCGATTGGTGAGAGGAGATGAAACTTTTTACTGGAGGCTGCCGCATTTGAACTCCAACGCAATCCTCCTCCACGGACCTTTCCGGGCATCTGTGCATGCGCCCGGTTGGAATTACATAATCCACTCGCAGTAAACAGAACGCAGCATGTTCTATTTTACCACAGATATCCACAACATAGAACCCATTGTGCTTTATGGTTGCGAATATACCCGCAGCACATTCGCAACTACATTGTGTACGGGTTGCGGGTACCCGCGTCATCGCTAAGCGACGGCATGGGAAATATAAACAAAAAAGGTGTACTGCACATTACCACCTATGTGAGTACACAGCTATGCGCAGTACATTATGCAGCAGTACGTTATTCAGATCACTACCTGTAATGTGTAACTTACAAGAAGTCCCCAGGAATGCTTGCCTTCCTGCAGTTGCAGGAGCAGCTTGTTGTGCATACAGACGTAACATTAGGGCCACAGTGCGTATTTTTCTGAACAGAGGACAAACAGGGCTATACATTTTGGGGTGCAAATCCTCATTTTCATGTGCAGCATAGAAAAAAATATGTCTTTAAAATGACATTTTAAAATATGAAATATTATTTTATGTTCTCTGATTTGCACTGACTCCTGAAAAAAAAAACTGTGGGGTCAAAATACTCATGACACCTTTCAGTAAAAATACTAAGAGGTATATTTTTAAAATGGGGTCATTTGTGGGGTATCTATCATTCCGACACCTATGAGCCTTTGCTATCTTAGCTTGGTGCAGGAAAACAAAGTATTCCTCAAAATGTTGACAATTAATGTTAAATTTGTACGTCTCCTAAATGGTTATAAAAAAAATGAAAGTTTTTCCAATGTGCACCAAGAGTTAAGTTAACAGATGAAATGTATATCTTAGCAAAAAATAACAATTTTTTCACAGTTTTCCCAATTTTGGTGTTTTTTTTATAAATATACACAAATTCTATCGGTCTATTTTTACCACCTAAATGAAGTACCATAAGTGGCAAAAAGACAATGTCAGAATTACTTGGATGTGCAAAACCTTTACAGAGTTATTCTATGTTAAAGTGACACACGTGACACATCAGATTTGCAAAATTTGGCTTGGTCATTAAGGTGCAAACAGGCTTGGTCACTAAGGGGTTAATACAACAAAAGTCTTTGTAAAGTAATTGAAAGAGCAAACAAACTGTGGCACAGTCAGTCATGTTAAACTTTGCTTCATCTGTATATACTACGATGTTTAAAGGGGTGTTTCCAGCTCTGTCAAACATGGCTACGGTAAGAATACAGGGCTCCTGTATGGAGCCATTGGTGGCTAAGATTGCAGAAACAGTCAAACTAGCTTTTCTATGTTGTTTGAGTAAGCCACCTACCTTATTGTGCTACATTGTTTACACAACTCCCAATCACTTCTATAGGAGTTAGGCCACCTTCACATGGCAGAGCTGGATTGCACATGCAGAATCCCGCAGCGGAATCTGGTCCTGTCTGCGGACGGCGACTCTGCGTACCTGTCAGTTGTCTTCTTTTTCTGTACTGCGGATGGTCCGGATGGCTGGCTGTCACATATGTGCTAAGCGATGATGTTGGCTTCCCTGACCTTTCCCTAATGTTAATTGCGGAAGGGCCATGGGTTGGACGACTTCTATTGACTTCAATGAAAGCCGTCTGTGCAGAATCCGATCAAAAATAGAGAATGCTGTGATTTTTCCTCCGTGAGTGGAAATTGCAATTGTTTTCCACTTGTGTGCAGGAAGAATCACTTTTCCATATTTGCTGTGGAACCCAGAGGCGGACACCCGCCTTGCATTCCGAAATGCAAATCAGCCCGTGTGCAGATGGCCTTACAGTGTAAGGTAGCAGAAGAACCCTATTGAAGTAGCAAGCAATACTGCTATTCTTATGAGCGCCACTTACAAAGCTCCGCCCCCTTTATGACACGGCCACATGTCACTTGCAAGCCCCTGCCCATTAAGTATGTGGGTCTTGATGCAAGTAGCAGATCACTAGCCCAATAGATAGTGAAAAATGCCAGTCCCTAAGTTACGCAGCTTGCATCATAGAGTAGGATGGGGCAGTATATAATAGCATTGGTAGGAGTATGGGTCCGTTTTCCCTTCTGTATGTGGCAAGCAGGAGAGGGAAAATACTGAAGTAAAACCCTGCTGTACCACCAGGGGCAGTAAATACCAAAGATGGCAAGGCAGAATATGAGGTGCATGGAGAGAGAGAGACTCCCTTCTGCTGATGGGTAGTGAGGCCTTGAAGGATGTTAAAGCACAAGTGCTGCCAAATAAAGACCCCACTTAAAAAAAATGACAGGGAGTCACCTTTCCTGCTGACCAGATGACCACACCAAGACCAGATCAGAGCTGATAGTCACAGAGGCTGCGGTGATGACCAGGTTTCTGAGCAGATGACTGAGCTTCAGACCTAGGTATCAAGTAGGAAGGGGAGAGGTAGCAGAGAGCAGGGTTAGTGCCGGTGGGCCTGGAGAGGAATAAATGCCCTGGTCTGCGCATCAGCTTCCGAAATTAGCAGTAATTAGAAGTGTGCATGCCACAGGCTAGTGATTTGAGCTGAAGGAAACTATGAAGTTTAAGATACTTGAGGCCTACAATGGCAAGTGCTCCAATGTCCCTGTATATGGGTGTTGCCTCTTGGGACTAAGGACAGTGTCAGAGACTGTCTAGAGGAGTGGGGGAGATAGTTATATATCAGAGCAATGAACAAGTAAAAGGCCAGCCATGTAATATATAAGGTTATCAGTGAAAAATATTGTGCATATGTTACTAAATGTATCTGTTAAGTCTATTACTAAGAATGTTGCTGTAACATTCAAGCATTTGTGCCCACCTATGGAACGAATCCATGAACGTACCGTATAGGTTAAAGTTTGCTGAAAGCCAACCCTATCTCTGCCTGCCTCACTGCAATGCCAATTAACATCCACTAGCACATAACAAAGGAAAGATTGCAGAATAGCCAGTTTGGCTGTTTCTGTAATCGTAAATACCTTGGACAGGAGGAAGGAAGTTCGAATGGGGTTTGGTGGAGGCAAATTTTGGAGATAGGTAGGGGCCCTCAAGGTGCTACCTGTATCTATCAGACATTTATAGCATATCGTGTGGATATGTTATGAATGTCTGAGATGGTAATACTCCTTTATAAATACTCCAATTATCATCAATATGGTCAATATGTATCATGATCATACAAACATACATAAACAACTTAATCATCCCTGCTAGAGATGAGCGAGCACCCAAATGCTCGGGTCCACGTTATTCGTGTCGAGTTTTTCGAAAAATTCGAGAGCTCTACCCGAGTAACGAACCCCATTGACTACAATGGGAGACTCTAGCATTTTTGTATGTGGGACACCAGGTCCCGAGCTCTCTCTCTCTCTTTCTCTCTCTCTCCCTCTCTCTCCTTCCTGCCAGACAAAAAATTCACCAATGACGCCCGCTGCTGCGGGAAGGGGCCAAAACAGGCACGTCACAGCGGGGAGGAGCCAAAAACTGGGGAGGGGTCAAACACGATTTGATGCTCGTTCCAGTAACGAGCACCATCGAGTACACTAATACTTGAACGAGCATCGAGCTCGACAGAGTATGTTCGCTCAACTCTAATCCCTGCGTATTATAAAAAATGGACTTAGACTTAAATCCCTTATATTAACCAAAGCAAAAAGCTGCTAACAAAAACTGGTCTGTCTGAACGGGCGTTTAAACGGGAGATACAGCTGTGACATGGTCGCGGCTGCCTCCCGCTCATGCGATTTTCGGGCATGTTGCGACCGGGACGCATGTCGATGAAAATCACTTCGATCGTGTGAAGGAGCCCTGAGTCTGCATAAAAATAGTTGTTAGTTCATTCGCTTGTCCTTTGGTTTAAACAGCAGTCCTTCAGTCTTTCAAAGGACTTGAGGGGAGGGGTGATTGTTTGCCCAGCTGAACAAACTTACTCATGCCACAGTAGACAATAACCTTTAATTTGCATTAATTAAAAACCTCCCACCTAGAGATTTTTCGCATATACACAAGCCCACCTGAGCAAACAATGGTTATCTTATCTTGTCTTGTCTTATCTATGAACACTTTACATATAAACACTACCAAACCAAAGGATGAAAATAGTGAGGATTTCAAACAATTATCTTTACATGTAAACACTCATCATTTGAAAGTAAAAAAGTCCTTGCATTGTTCATTTGTTTGTTTAGTCAAACGACAATCATTGGGTGTAAATGGACTTAGGCATATACAATACAAAACATTTCTGGGGCACTCTGGAATTGGTATAATTGATTGCAACAATTATTCAGGTAGCTATTCTCTCAGATAAATTAAAAGTTTCTTGCATTCGATATGTTCCTTCATCCGCAGAAATTAATATGTACATCTGAATGACATGCTCTGACCTGAAATATAATGAGTAAATAAAATAATGATAATAATGTTTATTACCTTGTGTGTGTGCTTTTAGAGAGCTGGTTAGCTAAAGCTGACCATACAAAATGTGAGCAAACAAGTTTATTCGATAAGGGAGAGAAGACCCGCTGCTGCTGGACACTTTTGGCCTGGTGTTATTGAAATCCATGAGGCCTGATCCTCATTTCTTCCAATATTTTTTCAAAACACTAAAGGGTGGCTTCAGACGAGCGTGTTTTTGTGCGTAATTAGGTGCGTACATACGTGCGCACCTAGGTACGAGCAAAAACACGCATGTATGCAGCTGCGTGCAGTATTTTCAATGGAGCCGTGACTGTTGTCGGCTCCATTGAAAACAATGCTCTGCCGGCTCCCTGCATTATTTTTCAGGGAAGGGCTTTACATATAAGCTTTTCCCTGAAAAAGAAAAATTTTAGTGTAAAAAAAAAAATGCAGGCATTCTCTTCAATGGAGTCGCTGCTGCTGGCACCACTGAACAGGTTTTAGGGAAGAGCGTTACATATAAGGCCTTCCCTGAAAAAGAAAAAATTTAGTGTAAAAAAATAAATAAATAAAAAATATACTTACCTGTCCGCCACTGCCGTGACCCCCGCGGGGATGAAGAACACATCTGCTGCATTCGCAGATGTTTCCCTGCTAGTTAAAATAATTCCCTGCTGCTACATCTGCCACATCTGTGACAGATGCAGCAGAGGAATTCTGGAACCAATCAGAGGCAGCCCATTCAGCAGGCAGGGATTTTAAATCCCTGACTGCTGAATATTACAGAAAGCAGTTCAGGAGAAGAGCCGGCTGGATGCGGCAGATCCCCGGCAGCTGCAAAAAGGTGAGTATATATATATTTTTTTATTTTTTACACTTTTCTGGATGCTTTTCAGGGAAGGGCTTATATTTGAAGCCCTTCCCCCGAAAATTAATACATCAATTGCCAGCAGCCCAGCTGTAGCAGAGGATAGTGGCCAGCGCTCTTTTTGAGCGTAAAACGCCCGTGTGACCGAGCCTTCTGGGCTGATGAACGCTGCTAGCAGCATTTCTTTCAGCCGTGACGCTGGCTGGCGATTTTTTGTGCGCATCAGTTTTGCGTACAAACAATTGCGCAAAAAAAACGCCCGTGTGACTGAGCCGTTAAGCATTACTGCATCTGATTTACCCTTTAGTTATTCAACTATATTTACTTTCGTTTATGTAATGGTTTCACTTATCTAACCTTGTACATATATTTAACTTAAATGGGCTTTATCTCATAGCCAGAAGCTAACTCAAAATTATCAATGTCATTTTCGTTTCTTCTATGATGAAATGATTAGGAAATTCCTATTTTCAAGTCAGAAAGATGTTCACTGTTGACCAGTGTAATCAGTGAAAAAGAGAAAGAGAGCACTTTTTGATGACTTTAACATTTTGTAAAATGATTACATTGGAGAAAGCAGGTTATCCTAACCTTCTGGATTTAAGGGTATGCTGTTCTTTAGGACTGAAGTGACATTCATGAAAATAACAGTTTTGAAATATATTCTATCCTGACTTCAAGTAGAACTTCAAATAAATAAATCCATGACAGCGTATCAGGCATAAAAGTTTTGAAAAGATGTTTTACTTTCAAAGGCCTTTATTAATATTAACCACACAAAAAGGGGAAAGCATTGAACATCGTGATTTTCCCTCAATACATAAATATACAGCAGAGATAAGTTACACATGAAAAAGGTTGCAATGTACTTCAAACTTTGGCAAGATAGTCAAAGGGAAGAGGGACAACAGAACTATAGATTGTCAAAAATCCATAGAGAATTCCAAAGTTATCTAAATAAAAATGGGCATAGAGTGAGATTTCTAGGGTAATAGTAAGTAAAATATTATGGCACAGGTCTACAATACCTACATGATTGGTCCAGGGTTGCCAGACATCGGAGAAAACAGACATAATGTCCATCCCATCATGTGTATTTTTCATTAAGCACTATGGTTTAATCATAAGAACTTTTATTGTTACAACGTTTATTGTTACAAAAGCAACAATACTAATTTGCACTGGTACATGTCCTAAAGGGTAGATTATAAAATTGGGCACTTCAACCATGAAAAATTCACCCAGAGTGGACAACACATATACTATGTTAGGAAAAAGAGAGAGAGAAAAAAGTGAAAAAAAGGGACTGGATGGGAGGGAAGGAAGAATGGAAGGTGGTGCTGAATCTGTATCTTAACATGAATCACAGACTATGTAGCCAGGTGGCAAGTTCCGGAGTATCCCAAAACAATATCCAAGGGCTATAGATCAGAGCTGTAGAAATTTGTTGCAGTGGTCTTGATCTTGGGCTACAAACTTTTTTAACACCTTAGTGACCACCCTATTGCCTTTTTATTTCTAGCTAAGTAGGCTTTAATCCCAGAGGATGTAAAAACATGCTACTTCTGGGGATTAGAGCAACATGGGCTATGAAAGTGACAGCTCCATGCCAATCGCATTAAAGTGTAAAAAAGTTAAAGATTCAGCTGCCCTCATGGTTTGTATCCATGGGGGCAGCTGAGAGCACTCATCCCCGTTCTCCGTGATATTCCGTGGTGATCTGATCCTCCAAGACCTGATGCCAGTCTTCTGCGCATGAGCACCAGGCGGCATTACGTCAGCAGCATGCGCAGAAGGCAGGAAGCCCTGGCTGAAGGTAGCCGGGAGGCAGGAGATATCACCAGGGACCGTAGTGACCATTCTTCGGGCCTGTGATCATGGAAAAGTGAAAAAAAGTTTAAATAAAGTTAAAGTTTCACCTCCCCTCATGGATCAGATGACACAATTGCCAAAAAAATGAAAATTGTAATTTTTCTTCTTCTGCTTTGCTTAGATTCATTGAAAAACTGTGGGGTCAAAGTACGCAGTACACCCCTAGAATAATTTGTTAAGGGGTCTAGTTTTCAAAATGTGGTCATTTGTGGGGACTTTTCATCATTTTGCCAGCTCAAGGGCTCTACAACTAGGCAATGGGGCCTAAAACACCTTCAAGTAAAATTTCTGTTCTGAAAGCCACCGACTGCTCCTTTTGTTTTGGGCCCTGTTGTGCATACAGACATTAGATTAGGGCCACAATGTGTATGTTTCTGAATATAGGACAAACAGGGGGATCCATTTTGGGGTGAAAATTCTCATTTTCATGTGCAATATAGAAAACAAAACTGCCTTTAAAATGACATATTTGCAAAAGTATGAAATTTTATTTTTTATCCTCTAAATTGCATTAACTCCTGAAAACAAACTGTGGGGTCAAAATACTCATGACACCCTTCAGTGAATACATTAAAGGGTGTAGGTTTTAAAATGTGGTCATTTGTGGGGGGTAACTATCATTTTGACATCTATAAGCCTTTCCAATCTTAGCTTGGTGTAGAAAAACAAAGTGTTCCTCAAAATGTTGACAATGAATGTTAATTTTGCACGTCTCCTAAGTGGTTAAAAAAAAAAAACTAAAGTTTTTCAGATGTTTCTCCACAATAAAGTAAACAGATGGAAATATATATCTTATCAAAAATTTGTATAATATGTTTACACATATTTCAGATATTGCAATTGAAAATGTGAAAAATAATATTTTTAAAAACTTTTTCGCAATTTTGGCACTTTTAATAAATGTACGTAAATTCTATTGGACTATTTTTACCACCTAAATGAAGTACAATATGTGGCGAAAAACGATGCCAGAAACACTTGGATATGCAAAACCTTTACGGAGTTATTCTATGTTAAAGTGACACATGTCAGATTTCCAAAATTTGGCTTGGTCATTAAGGCGCAAACAGGCTTGGTCCCTAAGTGGTTAATCTATAAATCTTATAGAATGTGTTAATCCACTCCTATAGGTCAGGAACCTGAAAGGATCTCCAATGACGTGGGATGACCAGACAAGTGTTACCATGCGGCAGTTGCTGGTCCTCCCGGAGCGGCGGTGTGTGGGGTCCCACGGTCGGGGCCTGTCCCCCCGGCTGCACCTGTGAGTGCAGCTGCCATGCACGAGCTCCCTTTTACTATGTTCTGTTGGGAGTTGGCTGTCTCCCTCTCTCCGCCCCTGGGCGGAGGCTTTTGTTTAAAGGTCGGACAGAGACTTGCAATCACTGCCAGTTATTGGTTTCCCTCAGTGTGCTAGCTAGTCTGCCTCTGTTGGTCTCTTGCCTCTGTCATCTTGTCTGCTATACTTTGCTATTGTCCGCCAGGTTTTTCCATCTGCCTCAGTTCTGCTTAGTATTGTTCGTGTTGGTTATTTACATCTGCCTTTTCTGTCGGTATTCTACCCTTTCCATCCAGGTACGCCAGCGTCCCTTTTCGGTCCCTAGTGAGAGTAGGGACCGCCTTCCCAGTTGCCCACCTGGGGTTAGCCAGGAGTGGAGGCAAGCAGGCAGGGACAAGGGTTGTGGGTGAGATCTAGGGCACCTGGGCTGGTGTATGAAGGGTAGTATACCATTACAGCAAGCTGATAGAAGAGAGGAACGTAAGAGACCCTTCTTCAGAGTTAAAATAGTTTCTTCACCTTTATGCTTAGGTTTGCACCAAGCATGAGAGGAGGAGGGATCCCCTCTCACCCTAGGTTTTATTCCCCAATGTGCCCCTGTTTTGAGAAATACCACACAGTTTTACATTATCAATTTTATCTAAGTTTAAGGGAGTACCAAAAATGGGGGTGGGCTTCTTTTTAGGGAGTCAATTTTGAAATTATTTTTCTGCACAAGTGTGCAGTTGGGTCTGAAATTTATCCAGTTGTGCCCTAAAAGCCAATGGGTATTCCCACCATTATAAGCCTAGCCACGTGTTCCTGTCCAGATTGGCGCTACAATGGGAGTATTGCTAAACACAGAAGAACTAGTGCTATAAAACTTGGGGTGCATCTCCCAAGTTTCCCTGCTTGTAACAAAGAAAACGGTCATGAAAGTAGCGAAAAACAATGAAATTAAAAAAGAATGAAAATGTATTTATTTTTCATTTGCTTTATAATAATTTTTGCAAAAATCTGTGGGGTCATAATGCACAGTACACACCTAGATAAATTAGCTAAAGGGTCAAGATTTCCAAATGGGGTCATTTGTAGGGGGCGTTCTATCATTTTGGCAGAGTAATTCTATGTTAAAGTGACTGACACGTGTCAGATTTCTAAAATTTGACCTGGTCATTACGGCGCAAACAGGCTTGACCACTAAGGGGTTAAATTCTTTAGTTGCCTTTAATAATTCTAATCACTGAAGAAGAATTAATTAAAAGCTAACTTTATTAATGAATATTAAAATCAAATTGGACAGAACAAGACATATATCTTTATTTGAGGTAAACCCTTCACTAATCCGAGTCCAAGTAGGTCTCTTAACAATGACCCCAACAGTAGATATTAGGTCTCTCAGTTCTCAGGTACAGGTTTATAAAGTACATGGGATGACAACCTTCCTTAATTTATGTGGTATGATCATTGAATTGAGTAGGGTTTAGCCCTCCTTCTGCTGATATACAAATTACGGGGTCACCCTCACATTGGGTCCCCAGATCAGACAGAAGTTCCAGATAAAAGAAGAGGTGTTATACGTGTTGCATAGACACAAAAACGTGCTCTGTAAACTCAGTTGTGAGGGTGACCCCACTAATATGGTCCAAACGTTGCTGGTGAAGGAGACATAAAACATCTTTTCAAGTTTTTTGCACCTGATATGCTGTCACAGATTTATTTCAATGTTCAGCTCTGTGGCTTCCAGACCGCGGTGACTATTTTTCACCCTGATGCTGTAATCATTAAAGGGGTTGTCCCGCGCCGAAACGGTTTTTTTTTTTTTCAATAGCCCCCCCGTTCGGCGCGAGACAAACCCAATGCAGGGATAAAAAAAACAAAAACGGGTAGTACTTACCCGAATCCCCGCGCTCCGGTGACTTCTTACTTACCTTGTGAAGATGGCCGCCGGGATCTTCACCCTCGGTGGACCGCAGGTCTTCTGTGCGGTCCATTGCCGATTCCAGCCTCCTGATTGGCTGGAATCGGCACACGTGATGGGGCGGAGCTACGAGGAGCCGCTCTCTGGCACGAGCGGCCCCATTCAGAAGACAGAAGACAGGACTGCGCAAGCGCGTCTAATCGGGCGATTAGACGCTGAAGATTAGACGGCACCATGGAGACGGGGACGCCAGCAACGGAACAGGTAAGTGAATAACTTCTGTATGGCTCATAATTAATGCACAATGTACATTACAAAGTGCATTAATATGGCCATACAGAAGTGTATACCCCCACTTGCTTTCGCGGGACAACCCCTTTAAGATTTGCTGCTGACATCTGCTTATTTCTTCTAGTAGAACTCCATCAAGGAGACATCTAGTCCCCTGCTGGATTACCTCCTGGACTGCTAGAACTACTTACCTCCAGTGTACAACAGCAGTGACCGTCTTGTGGAATGTCCTGCTAGTAATAATTGCAGTATCCAGATCTTCAGAAAATCATGGTTATCAGTATAATGAAAAGGCCACAGCCTTCTTTACTATGCTATAGGCAAGCTGTTTTGGGCTGCTTCTTAGCAAACGGCAGGGACAAAGATGTGTGAATTCCCGAATGAAGCACTGCAATGGGAAATTGCTGCTTCCCCTAAAGTTATTGCCAACAAGATAGGAGACATCTGCTATCCTTGCAATATCTTCTATCTTTTCTTATATAGTTATTTGAATATATGCATTCAATTATGATATTTTTAGATATGTTACATTGGTCCATTTATTTTGTGCTTTAATAGATTTATAAAAATGTGATAGATTTCCCTTTTCTGAAACATTGAGCAAGTTGTGCTAAATGCGGTCAATAGGTGGCATCCTTTGACTATTCCATAAAAGCTACATCCACAGCTGTACTAAACATCATTATGGTGTTCTTTTCATAAAGGTTCCCATTTACAACCACTAAGCATAAAAAAGAGAAAAGTTTGCAATATAAAAGCTGTCTCTGTAGCTTGATTATCACATTAGATAGAGATTATAAATGTTTAAAAATGCATATGGTCACAAAATTCTTCCTGCTCCTGAAAGAATATGAAATTATTCAATTACCTTTTGTTAGCCAGATGAACAGAATCTCTTGGTAAATGATAAGCTTGGGATTCCAATGATGAAAACTGAATTATAAAGGGGCTAGATTAGGCTTGTGATTAGGTATGCTTTTTTTCCAGGGAGATCAACTATCGTCTTCACACATTATGGTGTGATGTCTATTGTTCCCCAGTGGAAGACAGATATTCTAAATAGTGGAGAAGAGTTGTTTTCTTTATCTGGTGGATACATTCAATTGTATTTCTTGAGACAAAGGATTAGCAAGTATATTGTACTAAAGGGTATTTTGTCCACATAATGAATCCTTGTGTTTGCCTTTCTGGAATACAGATTTGCTATATCGACTATTACAGCTATTGTAGTTTTAATGACTCTTAGGTGGTATTCCAAATCATGAATATCTGATGATATTAATCTTGGGATAATCTACGTCTATGCATCACCTGTATATTTAGAGCGATGGATAGAAAAACCTGTTAATAATATCAGTTTTACTCTCTTCGGAAGTTTGGATCCTATCTTGTAATTGTGATAAAATATACAGTTTGGCCGTACATGGAGTTAAAATACAAAGACTTAACCCTTTCCAATCCACTATCTGATGTCTAAAGACATTCTGATTGAAGGCTGTACAGCTCTGATGTCGGAAGACGTCCAGCAGGGTATTCTTACTGTAGATTACTGGCCGCTCTGTTGTCGGGAGCCTCGCCGGCATATCCCATACCGCAGTACTGGTTCTAGCCAGCAGATGGCGCCATTGTATAATGGCAGAAAGAGAAAGCCCCCTAGGAAATCCTGAATCCAAAATTGGATTGCAAAGGGTTAAATGAAAACCTAGATTCAGGGGTACCATTAACTCAAGAATCAGGGGTACCATTAACTCAAATAGCCCTCATGCAAAAGTCACAGGGGTCCAGGAAGCTGAAATATACAGCACTGTGCAAAACTTTTAAGCAGGTGTGGAAAAAAAATGCTGCAAAGTAAAGGCTTAATTCTTCAACAAAGACAACTTCTGGCCAGACTTTTCTGAACAATAGATGGGTGTACCTGTGTTTTACTGGTTTCTACCAGTTTTGAGCTGATGGCACTTCAGGACATTTTCTAATTTTAAAGGGAAGTACACAGGATGCATCTTTCATCTGCTGCACTGTTTCCTTGGCTTACCACTGCATCTACAGTCTTAAATGTTGCCTGTTTCTTTGTGCTTCTTTAAAAGAGCTTAAACAGCACTTCTTGAAACCCTAGTCTACTTTGAAATCTTTGCCTGGGAGAGACCTTGCCGATGCAGTATAACCATCTTGTGTCTTGTTGCTGTGCTCCGTCTTGCAATGGTGTATGACTTGTCTCATGAAACTGTCTTCCACAACCTCACCTTTATAGCAAAGTCTGGCTATTCCTCACCCAGTTTTAAGCCTCTTACACAACTCCTTCTGTTTCAGTTGATGACTGTGTTTCAAACTGCTTATAAAAATGCTGATCATTATCACTTCTTTCATAGAATTGGTTATATGATACATACAATAAGTCTACAAAATCCTTGACGTTGTGCAAGTGTACCTAGAAGAATTGAACACTTGATTTAGTTTTCTCTTTTGTTCATTCGCAAAAAATAAATTATTAACACTTCTATGTTTGAAAACATTCTTACTTTGCAACATTTTTTGCATACCTGTACAGTACTGTATATATAACTTTTTTGGCCATTTCAGTCCCTATTAAAATAGATAGTTGCATTAAAACGTAAGTTAACCCTATAGAATTACATCGATTTCTGCAATGATTACTAATAAAGTGCAATCGGATTGCTGTATAGGGTAGAAATATAGACACACACAAGTAAACTGAAAGCCCACAAACAGTTATACAATTCAGACCTTTTATTGAGCACATTGAGTAAACATCAACAATGCAAGGAGAAAAAGTTAGTCAACCCTGGAATTTAATGACCTGTAAGTCCATTTAAGCAGCAATCACTTCCACTAAATTTTCCTCGAAGCTGCAAATAAAATTTTCATAGCATTGAGGAAATGGGAAGGTGGAATAATGCCTCCACAGCACCACCTTTGGGAAGGCAGCATTCCTACAAGTCAATGTCTGAGCTTTTAACAGGCCTTGTAACATTGACTGGGAACATAAGCCAAGACAAGAATCTTCTCCAGTAGGAAAAGATAACCATGTACAGACAACCTGTACCCCAGTGGATGCCAGCTGCTTAGCTATTGATGACCTATCATGAGGACAGGTCATCAATTTTAGAAATTGGACAAGCCCTTTAATTTAAACACCTATATCCAATTAGCTCTAGGAGAAATCATTAACACACTGGTTCAATTTCTTTCTGCACAAAGGATATTTAACTCAAGGTGCTCAATAAAATACATGAACGGTGCAACTGTTTGTATGTTATTTGTTTAGTTAGATTGTGTTTGCCTATAATTGTGACTTACATAACAATCAGATCACATTTTATTAGCAATCAATCCAGAAATCCAAGTACGTACAAAGGGTTCACTTACTTTTCATTGCAACTGCAGGTTAAATAAATAAAACCTGTGCTTCTACTATCATTATTTATCACATTGCTCTCTTAAATGGATGCAAGTACAAGAAGCAAAATAGAGAAAAATAAGGATTCTCCAACAAAGATCCTATATATGTAAATTGTAAGATAAGCCACAAGACTGACTGAAATGTCAAAATGTAATACGACAAGGTATATTTTCTAATGAACTATTAGAAAGTTATCATATGATTACAGTATTTATCTATTCATTTGCAACCTACAACAGACAGCAGAGTCTCAAATAACCAGCTCAAGGACTCTCCGGTTAATATGAAATTATTTTTCTCATGCAGCCTAAAAGTAAATATATGTTATTAAAATATATGTATAACTGCTGGAGTGGCGCATTTAGGCCACTAAAATCTCAAATTACAGGCAACCAGGGTACAAGCAATAGGGAGAGAGGCATTTTTCTACACTTCGTTAAGTGTAAGACTCGGGAGAAGAGCCTGGATTCTCAGAGTTGGGGTAAAGAAGGATGAGTTCCCATTCCAATAACTCCACTCATTGTTTTGAGTTGTTCTAATGAAACACAACGTACAGAATTGGACTCAGAAATAAATGGGTCAGTGTTTTGTGGGTGTACACAGAGAGATGCACTTACACAAAATCTATAGAACAAAAATAGACTAAAAGCTCAATTCCAAAAAGTTGGGACACTGAGAAATGTAGTTAAATGTAAAGGTAAAGAAAGAATACAATGATTTGGAAATCTCATAAGCTTTAATTGCATTTGTGGATTGCCTGGTGAACTGTGATTTCTGGAAGTATTCCTGAGCTCATGCAGGGATTTGCCTTACAGAATTATGCTTGTTTTTAGTGGAGTGACGCCTGAGGGCCAGTAGAGCTCAATAATCCAATATTCACCGTTGGCCATGTCCCGTGTGCAGATGAATTTCTCCAGATTTTCAGAATCTTTTGATGATATTATGTACTGTAGATGGAGGGATATTCAAAGTCTTCACTAGTTTACATTGAGGAACATTTTTCTGAAATTATTCCGCAATTTTTAGATGCATTTTTTACAAATCGGTGAACCTCTGACCATCTTTGTTTCTGAGAGACTCTGCCTCTCTAACATGCTCTTTTTATACACAGTCATGTAACTTAGCAGAAAATTGACCCTTCAGCTGTTTTTCATTATTACCACTTAGTTTTCTAGCCTTTTGTTAACCCTGTCCCGATGTTTTTGAGATGTGTTGCTGCCATCAATTTCTGAATTAGTTACCTTTTATAAATGAAATGGAAAAACGTATCATTTTCAACTTCTGATATGTATTCTATTGTCAATAAAATATGGTTATATGAGATTTCCACATCATTGCATTCTTCTTTTCTTCATTTTACACAGCGGCCCAACTTTCTTGGATTTGGGGTTGAAATGTAATAACATCTTTATTTAGATCAAAAATTAATATAATTACATAAGGATCCTAGGGCATGGTCATGATAACCAAAAGGGGGCACAAAAATATACAATGCAATGTCGAGTGTCAAGAGATTTCCACATAAACATTATCTAATATATTGTATCTTAGCATAACGAGGGGCGTTTGTTATCAGAACAATTCTGCCCTAATGTCCAGCATTATGTACCAGTCCATGCTATGCCTCACACTCACTCATCATCACCATAGCATCTACAAAAAACCTTATGCCTCACATCATCTACATCCACACAAGGATCACGAAACGACATTGGTTTTATGAAACAGAAAAATCTTGATTTAACAAATACCAAACTTTAATCCTGTGAAATCATGGTATGTGTTTGAATATATAATAGCAAAGAGGAGCACTGAGCCGCACAAGCAGAATGAGACAATAGGACTTTGCTAAAAGTATTTTGTATATTCAAAAGAGCTAATGCCTTTGTATTATAACTATTATTCCTAATTTCCCTAACTAGTTTTCCTGAGCATGGGCATTTATATATATATTACAGTTACCGTCCAAGGACAGGCTTTCTGCTACCATGTAACAACATGGTAATTAAGTTTATCTCCGAAGGTATGTATAGAAGAACAGGATGTATGAAAAAAAAACTCCTAGGGTGCAAACACAATAGAGGGAAAGACTTGACACAATATATATATATATATATATATATATATATATATATATATATATATATATATATATATATATATATATATATATATACCTCTATTGTGTTTGTATCTACTATTTATATATACAACAGATTTGTTGGAGGAACATGTTTAATCCTTATGTTTTTATATGTATTTTTTAAACGTTATTATAATATTCTATTTGTTTTGTTTTGTGGATTCTGTGTAGGTTCTTGTCTTTGTTCTAATGAAGTACATTATGAATCCTCATGGAGAGCTCAATCAGACAGGTGTGAGCTTCTCAGGCATGGCTGCCAGTCTGGGGGAGAAGCATGCTATGCCAAGTGCCTGTGGGAACCACCTAATGGTACAAACAAACAATCTTTTGTTTTGGAGTTCTGGGCAACAGGCTGATAATCAGGGACACTGTGTGTTAGCTAGAGGCCAGACGGACAGCGTTAAGGTTTCTGCGTTGATTGTGTAAATTGGTTTTGCTGTGAAAAGTGAATATAACTAAAGTCAGCTTTAAACCAAAAATCCTCTCTTTAGGGCTGAATTTCTTCATATGCCAACCATATCACCTCAGAGATGGTGATCCTGTAAATTGATTTAACCCCAAAATACACAGATTAGAACAATCTGTAGATAGAAAGACAGACAAACTCACACCTAAGTAGACTTCATTTGTCTTCCTCAACATTTTCATCATCTTGTGTGCTCCCAAAAGCAATTTAGAACATTCTAAATGATTCCCCAGGTGGCCACTCCTTTCCACTCTACACAATTACAAACTCATTCAGTTCTTGAGTCACCGAATGTAGTTGACATTGCTCCTTGAACCCGCACAGCTGCACAGTCTAACTCCTTCCCCCTCCCTTCTCCCAGGGGATCATTCAGTTGAACTGTGCACAAACTATGAGCGAACTTGTCTAGTAATCAGAATGATTGCTTGGTCAAGTTGGAAAAGAGATATGATATCAACCAACTTATATTTATTTCTATATAAAGGTAGCTGTAAGCATCAATTGTCAGCAAATTGCAGGGATACACTTTAAAAATATATCCAATTGGTTCTCCTTCCGTCTCTCTCCTCCCTTACTCTAAACTAAATACATTTCCTTACACAAAACTGCTTCATCACAACGAGTTCTAAGGGGCCAAAAATGATGGCGACACACAAACCTAGGTAGGTAAAGAAAGTAATAAAGTTGATCTCCTAATTACTACAAAAAGAAGCCAGGGACATGAGGGACTTTCTTTTGGTGAACCTGACCATAGCTGTTTGCTGGTAAATCCAGCTAAATGTATTATTTATAGGTCAACATATGGTAATCCCTGGAAACAACTAATTCGGGCAATAGCCACCCCATGTACACATGGCAGCCAACAGGGCACTGTGAGAAATCGCTCAATTGTCAGAGTCACTTAGTTTTTAGCTGAGTGGCTGTCAGCCAGTATAAACAGGAGTTGTTCAGTCTATGAATGACTGCCTCTTTTTAGTGAATGGAGGTGGGCAACTAGAAGAGTTTTCCGCAACGCTACACCTTCATTTTTCAAATGGTTATTGCAGCTGCGTGAAAGCAACAAGCAGTAGTTGTTGGCTGGCAGGTGCTTATGTGTTCCCAACAGTTCTCCTGTGTAAAGGGACCTATACAAATTAGGATTCTCTCCATATTTCAGAAAACAATGGCCTATCCTAGGGACAGATCATAAATGTTTATGCCTAAAAATCCCTCTTAGGCCTCGGTCAGACGGGCGTTTTTTCAAGCGATTTGCGCATGTGCATGCGATCTGCACATTTATAGAACCATTGCTTCGCAATGGGATCGGTCACATGGCCGCTTTTTAGGCGGATGTCCGATAAATTATAGGACACGACGAATCGCAGATCGCGCCTATCTGCGATCTGCGATTCCTTGTGTTCTATATATGCGCTCAATGGGGCCGGCGGCAGCAGCGCCGACCCCATTGAGAACATATACTACAAAGATCATTCTCCTCTGCCACAGCTGTAACAGCTGTGGCAGAGAAGAACGATGTTCGCCCATTGAATTCAATGGAGCCGGCAATACAGCCGGCTCCATTGAAAGCAATGGGCTGCCGGCGAGCGCGGGATGAATTTTCAGGAAGGGCTTAAAAATATAAGCCCTTCCATGAAAATCATCCTAAAATGTGTAAAAATAAAAGAAAAATATATACTCACCTTGTCCCTGCAGCCGGAGTTCAGCAGTGGCCGGCCGGCAGTTCTCCTGAACTGCTCTGTGTAGTATTCAGCAGGCGGGGATTTAAAATCCCCGCCTGCTGAATGGGCTGCCTCTGATTGGTCACAGCCCTCACCAATCAGAGGCAGCTCTCACTCACCCATTCATGAATTCATGAATGGGTGAGTGAGTGCTGCCTCTGATTGGCTCAGCGCAAGGACCAATCAGGGGCAGCTCTCAGCTATTGAATGACAGCTGAGAGCTGCCCCTGATTGGTCCCTGCGCTGAGCCAATCAGAGGCAGCACTCACCCATCCATGAATTCATGAATGGGTGAGTGAGAGCTGCCTCTGATTGGTGAGGGCTGTGACCAATTAGAGGCAGCCCATTCAGCAGGCGGGGATTTTAAATCCCCGCCTGCTGAATACTACACAGAGCAGTTCAGGAGAACTGCCGGCCGGCCGCGGCTGAACTCCGGCTGCAGGGACAAGGTGAGTATATATTTTTCTTTTATTTTTACATATTTTAGGATGATTTTCATGGAAGGGCTTATATTTTTAAGCCCTTCCCAAAAATTCATCCTGAGATCGCCCGCAGCCCATCGCTTTCAATGGAGCCGGCTGTATTGCCGGCTCCATTGAATTCAATGGGCGAACATGGTTCTTCTCTGCCACAGCTGTTACAGCTGTGGCAGAGGAGAATGATCTTTGTAGTATATGTTCTCAATGGGGTCGGCGCTGCTGCCACCGGCCCCATTGAGCGCATATATAAAACACAAGGAATCGCAGATCGCAGATAGGCGCGATCTGCGATCCCTCGTGTCTGGCCCGTTTCGCCGAAAACGCTGCCAGCTGCAGATTTTTCGACGATTTTTCGGCCCCGGTCACGCGATTTGCAGATGCGCATCCGTCATGCGATTCGCAAATCGTGGCAAAAAACGCCTGTCTGACCGAGGCCTTACATTGTGGCAAGAATCACTGAAAAGCTATGACATTTGTAAGAAAGTTCAATTCTCAACTTTTTCTTTTTTTCTCTTTCACAAACTAGTTCTCAAACTTGCTCTAGCTCTCCCTTTCATATCCGCCATCTTTTTCATTGGCACTGGAAATACTTGATCTTAGAAATCATAGAGGGACAATTATATCACAGGGAAAACGTGTATGTATAGAGGATGGAATAAGAAACACATACATGCATAGTCAACCCTTCAGACAGATGAGAGCTGAAGGACTCTACTGAATTGATTTATTCCAGCGCTTTAAAACATCAGACTATTTTTACTGGCATTGCTCATTGCAATTGATGGAGAACAATTAATTAAATGCTGACACTGAATATTCCGTTCAGTAAAACTGCTGGTTTCTCTGCATAAATCTCTCGGTGCAACTGAAAGCATAGCAAAGCTTTTCGAGCTTCTAAGGTTCTCCCAGCTCACATACTGCCAGCTTTCTCTGATTGCTTCCAAAAGTAAGGTGTTTGATTTAAATGAAAAGAACCATCTTTTATTTTATAATGTTTTCAGAGCTTGGCACTACCTACTGCTTCAAATCTCTTCAATAATTTAGGAGGTAGAGTGCATAGAAAAAAAACACACTCTTCCCAGCCACTAATTAATTAATTTTACAATTTTAAAACCTTGTCAGGAATTTTATCAGTATGAAATCTGAACAAATTGTGGGATGTGTCATTTAATTAATAACATGGCTGCACGTCCCTTTTACTAGCAGGGGCAAACGTATTAAGATAGAATACGTCTGTGCGAGATCTGATCAAAAATACATTTAACGGAACAGTCTGATTCACAACATATTTTCACAGCACAAAGATCAAAACTAGAAAAGTGAGTAACCTTGGCTTTATCATGTGACTGAAAGCATTAAGGCCTCATGTCCACGGGGAAAAGAAGAATTAAAATCCGCAGCGGATTTTAACTCTTCTCCCGCCCGCTGATCCGCACCCCGTAGGGATGCATTGACCACCCGCGGGTAGATAAATACCCGTAGATGGTCAATAAAAGTGAATAAAAAAAATATGGAGCATGAAAAAAATGGACATGCTCCATTCAGGCGCGGGTCTCCTGCGGGGACGGCTCCCGCAGGCTTCTATTGAAGCCTATGGAAGCCGTCCGGATCCGCGGGAGACCTAAAATAAGAATAACTTACCCGTAGCGGTCTTCTCTTCTTCGCGGCCGGATCTTCTTTCTTCTGCCTGGCGGATGTGCCCGGCGCATGCGCGTGGCACGCCGCCGGCCGAAGAAAGTAGATCCGGCCGCGAAGAAGAGAAGATCTGCACGGTCCGCTGCGGGTAAGTTTAATCTTATTTTCAGCGCTCATGTCCGCGGGGCAGGAGGGACCCGCTACGGAGAATCCGTATTGGGGCTGATTTTCCCCATGGACATGAGGCCTAAGGCTCATAATGACTTAAATATTTTTTATTAATTGTTTGTATTTGTCTGTATATTTACTCCAGATAAAATGCGTTGGTGCTCCAAACTAATTATGCAATTTCCATTTACATATAATGATAATGTGACTGTTTAATAGAATTCCTTGGTGAGCCACATAGCTATGGCCACCTGTTCTTATAGGGAGAGTCATCACTTGAAATAATTGTTCTTTTACCTACTTTCACTTTTTTCTATGGAACCCTGAAATGGCTGTCATTTCCTTTCTTTTCTGCCTGACCAGGTAGTACAAGAAGAATCTCCCAGGAATTACATCACTGTAAGAAGCTGTAATCTTCTCTGAGTACTTTACTCCTGAGTCTGTGGCTAAGGACAGGGTGTTTAGTTCCATACTTTCTGGACCATTGAGTAGCAGTCCCTGGTTACATTACATGCAGTCTAATTATTTTTTGACGCCCTACATGTTATAATCACTCCTCAACCTAAGGTAAATGCTTTTAGCTTCCTCTATTATAATTGTGATTTCATTTCTATAAGCTAATTTATTAGACTATTCGGCAGCAGCTGTAGCCCGTATTAGGTTGTTCTCAAGCAGCTGTGGTCTGTACTAGGAGCTTCTTCACCAGATGTAGCTAGTATTAAATAGTTCTCAACCAGCTGCAGTCGATATTAGCAGGTCCTTTCATTTTTTCAAGTGGTGCTGTGCCTAATATAATGGAGCTCTTACACTTAGGGTCCCCATACACATTAGGCTACATCCCAAACGTATGTATATAAGCCAAACGTATATGTTTATAAGCCAAATTTTGATATGCGGTCGAAGGCAGTAAGTAGATGGAAGTTGTATGGTATCATTTGCAGTACCTCATTTAAGTGGATAGAAAAGAGGGCAGTACAACACGCACACATTATATATATATATATATATATATATATATATATATATATATATATACACCTTGTACTCCGATGCAACAATCCTACACTAATCTCCTTTAAATTAGTCCCCTTGGACAGCCACACACTTCTCCCAACGCTTCTGCCACTGTTGGAAGCAGTGCTAAAATGCCTCTCTTGAAATGGTGCATAACTAGTCCATCGCATTATGCAGAATGTCATCTCTGTACTGAAATTTGGTTCCTTTCCGAGGCATTTGCAGCTTGGGAAAGAGCCAGAAGTCACATGGAACCATGTCAGGAGAGTAGGGAGCCTGACAAAGCACAGATGCGTGGTGTTTGTCCAGGAAACTCTGCATCAAATGTGAAGAATGAGCCGTTGCATTATCGTGATGGAGCTGCCAATTGCCTACCGCTCACAGGTCTGGCAGTTTACGTCTCAAAGTGTTACGAAGGTGACGAAGAACCTCCTGGTAGTATACCTTGGTGATAGTTGTGCCGTGTGGTGCGTACTTGTGATGAACCACACCACTGGAGTCATAGAAGACAGTCAGCATGACTTTGACATTGCTGCAAACCTGCCTTGCTTTTTTTGGCCCCGGAGATGTTGGATGCTTCCATTATGATGACTGCAACTTTGTTTCTGGGTTGTAACCATAAACCTTGGCCTCATTTACCAGTGATCACTGTGTTAAGGAATTTGGGTTCACTGTTCACAGCCTGCAGCATGTCCTGTGTGATCTCCAAATGGAGTTGCTTCTCCCTCCCTAGCTTCATTTGTTTACACACAAAAAATTAAGGTTAGACACTTTTTGAACACATCACAGATATTGTACTGCTCTCTTTTCTATCCACTGAAATGAGGTTTTGCATATATATATATATATATATATATATATATATATATATATATATATATATATATATATATTGTGCCTAAAAGAAGGATATAGGACCTTAATTAAAGATATTTCTTTCTTTTCTTGACCAAAATTTCTTAACCATCTCTGATCTCTTTACTATTGCCATTCCAGTTCAGATACTTTAGTACTTATGTAGGACCCTTCAATGCCTTGTAATTTAGTCTTCATTTGGCATTATTTTACTTGTTATTGCCATATCCAACCTTAGGCCTCATTGATATGAGCGCTGTTTCCTCGCTGTTAGCAGCGCATAGAACGCGCTTCTAATAGAAACCAATATGTTCCTATAGAAGGATTCACATGAGAGAATGTTAGGTGTGCTGAATCAGTGCACCAAACAAAAGATAGGACATGGGAGTGCAAAGACAAGACATGTCCTATCTTTGATACGCGGTTTCCATAGGCTCCTATGGGAGGCTTGAAAGCATGCAGCACGCACCTCAGGTTGTGTGAACAGGCTACTGCAAGTAGCTTGAATTAACCTATTCATGCAATCTTACAGCACTATAGCAGCAATCTTTTTTCGCGGCTATTGTGCGCTAAAACAACACTGGTCTGAATGAGGCCTTACAGTATCATGAATCAGGGGGCAAATATTACAATATGACAATAAAATCATTATTGGATTCAACTTCACAGGTAGGGGTTAATTGAGCTGGCTGGGTGTGGTGTTTCTCCACCAGCCAATCCCCCTCGTCTGCGGCAGATAAATACGAGCCAACCCTTGAGAGAGATTGCTGGTTATTTTAGTGCTTCATTGTATCTCTGTGTTAATCCCACTCAGAACTAGTGTTTGCATGCTTGTTTGTAATGTCCCTCTCTCCTCCCCTGAAGATGGTTTGGATACTTGTAGCCCCCATCTGTATCATATGCAGACCCCTTCTTCCCTACTTTTTGACAGGTGCGGCCTCCAGACGCCTTATGTCTTGTGTGTATCAGATTGGTGATCCCTGACACTGTTCTCCATGGCAGCACAGTGGTGCACTTTTCCTTGCAGGCTACTGGGACTGAGGCCGGTCGTGTAAGGCGCAGGGGTCTTGCTTAGAGGTGCACAATTTGTTATTCCTTCCTTTTTGCCGTCTTTGCCTTGGTGTCAGGGCCTTTTCAGATAAATCTTGTACACGTGCGTGGCTTGGAGGTGTTGCATAATTTTCTTTTATGTCCTAAGGGTCCAGGGGCCCTTTTTTAAGGGGAGATACTGTTAAGGTTGTGCATCTGGGACCTGTGGTTCTACAGGTTTCCTTATGCACACCTACACAGATAGGGGTTAAATCAGCTGGCAGGGTGTCATATTCTCCATCAGCCAATCCACCTCGACTGCGGCAGATAAATACCAGTAACTCTTGTGAGAGATTGCTGGTCATTTCAGTGCTTCATTGTATCTCTGTGTTAATCTCACTCAGAGCTGGTGTGTTCACGCTTGTCTGAATTGTCCCTCTCTCCTCCCCTGAAGACAGTCTGGACACCTGTAGCCCCTGTCTGCATCATATGCAGACTCCCTCATCCCTTCCCTTTGACAGGTATGGCCTCCAGACGTCTTATGTTTTGTGTGTGTCAGATGGGTGATGCCTGATACTGTTCCCTATGTCAGCACGATGGCTGGCTCTCTATTCTCCTGGTGTGAGTACACTTAGACTGGCAATGGTTTACCATGCGTACGCATGCGACATGTTTGTATGTCAGTGCAGGTGGCCAGACATGGGCTTTATGTACAGTCATGTTCTGTGTTCAGTGTGTGTGAACAGTGTTATGTCCCATGTTTTGTGTATCTCTCCAGGCTCCTAATCAGGGATAGTAAGGTACCAGATGATGACAGTGGGCTGACCTTATCAGGACGATTACCCTGCTTTTAAGCAGGGGTTCCCCACTTTTCCTGATTAGTAAGGGACAGGGGTCCTTCCATCATTGCCTGTAGGGGTCAAATTGTGAGTGCAAATGCTGTGTGAGTGTTTGCAGTTTAAAAGGACACAATCCTGTATATGCATGGAGGTGTAGCACTTTAGTGCGCTGAGCGGACATAACACCAACCAGCATGGCATGCTATGCTGTTAACATAGCAGACCTATTCTACTTACAAAAACTGACCACTCGTTCACATAATATTAGAATAACCACATTGATCACTTATTAATTTTTATATACTTCCTTTTGAACACTTGTGGTAGTTATACCTTTGAACCATTTGTATTTCTGGATGCTGTGCACCATTTATTTCTGTATCTTTTCTTAAAAAGCCTAAAAACAATAAAAATTAATGTTCTAAAGAATGAGCACATTATACCAATAGTGTAGAGCGCTGTGGCATGCAAATTATACATCTGTATAGAGCCAACATACAACTTGACTGAAACTATGACTAAAACTATGATGCTCTGCTGGATCCTTCATAGGATTGATGTAGGATGACTTACATGTAGCACTATTTCTGTCCTAATACCTGAGGGTATTGGAAATGGAGACATCAATTGGAGTTTCCAACATAAATGTGACGTAAACAGTCATACTTAGCAATTCTTAAAGTGCATTTTCACCCTTGGAACACACTTTACAGTGTATAAATATATTCAAGATAGCAAGTTCAAAAAACTTGGTAAATACTTTGTATGTCATAATGATACTGCACCCTCTATTACAGCCCAGAACTCCATTTAACATTAAATTAGTGCTTGAAAACTGCAGAAAGATATTGAAGAAAGTGTATAAATATATGATTAATTGTCCTAAATCGATGCTACGATTTCTCATTTGCAACTGCCATTCCTTAATCACTTACTGCAGAATTTGATCAATAATACCTTTTAAATGAATGACAAAATGTAATTAAAAATGTACAGTTTTTTTTTAATTAAGCTAGAGAAATAAATAAAACCCAAATGATTAAAATGTCAAGGGTTTCTTTTCTAAGTAATACATATAGAATACTTGAAAAGCAACTATTTATAGCTACCGTATGTACAATACGCATAAAACAGAAAAACGGTTCCGATAAAACGAACTACCTAGAAACTCGTGTGCTTATGGCTGAACTTGAACAAACAAGCAACCACATTCCAATGGACGAAGGCCATAGGACATTTCATTTGAGAAGACTTGAAGCCTACCTAGAGATTGCTTGGGTGCAATAGGACAACTACATAAAAATTGTATCATGTACTGTACTTGAAGAGTAATTGAAATATTTAAGCTCAGTATATCAGTAGATGTCTAGATATTTCTAAAGCATGTTCATATTCTAAAGCACGAAGACCGTAGTACGCCTAAACCTTTATCAGGAAAAAACTTTGCAATCAACACTTTTTTATTGCTTCAATGCATCTAAATTGAAAAATAGTTTTCATTTAGTTTTAATTAAAATTATTATAAAAATAACACATCTGCATGGTTACAAACACTGTGTAGTCTCATCCTGCGGTCATGCTTCCTTCCATCTCTCCTAACTGCTAACATATATTCAGTAGAAGTAGAGGTCAGATGGGAGGGAGTCAAAGTAGGAAAATGTAGGAATTTCTCCCCCTGCACCCCTAGACACATCCCATAATTGCTTTGTCAACTGATGTTCAATGAATCCTGTTATTTCCCTTCTCTTATGATGATACAGCCATATATCAACAGCATAATTAAATGTGGGGGTAGAACACGCTCTCTCTAAAGGCTGGTTTACACGGGCCGATAATCGCTCAGACAACAGTTTGAGTGACAGCTTTGAGCGATCATTTTGCATAAACTATTAAGTAGCTTCTTAGCTACTTAAGAGCAATTAAGTGTGCCAATGAAGCCTTAGCTGAAAGCAGTTAATAGCCAGAAGGTCCTTATCTGCATTCAGATCCTTTGTTCTCCAGGGGAAACAATGCTATCAGCACTCCCCATGGAGAACTGCTGATAAGGCTGAAGGACGATTTTTAGGTTGGACTGAATTTAGTGATCAGCTAGCAGTGCACGAAAAGTGCACAATGGGTGCACATTTAGACACAATGATTAGCGCTAAAACAATCGCCTTTTAGCGATTTTTTTAGCGATCATCGGCTCATGTAGATGGGCCTTTAGGCCAGCTTCACATCTCCCTTGGAACCTCTGCTTGCAGACCCTGCTCAAAATACTAGAGGAAAAGGTGCTGCATGCAGTGCTTTTTCTTCTATCCAAGAGCTGGGCATCTGAGTGGAAACTGAACGGACCCCATTATAGTCAAGTGGGGTCTCTTTGGTGCTGTACTCAGCCGAGCAGGAAAGTGGAACCCCAGGCACAAGTGTGAAATGACCCTTAACCTCTTAATGCTACAGGGTGTAGAGTTGCATCCTGCAGGTTCGGGGTATATATGAAAGGGAGCTGCAGGTCGATCCCTCTCCATACAATGCAGGTGATGTTTGGGGGGGTCCATACGCCCCCCACCTTCCCACACACGATGAGATAGCAGGTTTCCATTCAATTGTAATGGCAGCAGCTGGCCTTCTGAATGGCCCCTATGCTGCCATTACAAAGTGCCTGTCAAGCCATGCCCGTGGTGTAGCTTGATAGAATACCTGTCAGAATCGTGGTATGATGTAATGCTATGGCACTGCATCATACTGCAGAAGCTATAAAACTATCGCTATGGGAGCTAAAAAAAGATGTAAAAGCAAGTTGAAAAAAGTTTTATTAATTATTAAAAAAAAAAAAATGTATTAAAAGTTAAAAAAAAACGTTATCATATTTCTAATAAAATAATCTGAACTCCAAAATGGTACCAATAGAAACTACAGGACATCCCACAAAAAAATTAGCCCTCAGACAACTAAGTTGACGGAAAAATAAAAATGTTATGGCTGCAAGAAGATGGCAGGATAAAATCATTTTTAAAAATTGAATTTTTTTGAAAAAAAAAATTAAAGTAGTACAGCAAATAAAAATATGTATATATTTGGTATTGTAGTAATTGTACTGACCCATAGAATAATGTTATCATGTCATTTTTGTTGCAGTGCGTACGCCACAGAAACAAGACGCACTCAAATATGGCGGAATTTAATTTTTTTTTCCATTTCATTCCACTTTTTTTAAGTTTTTCGGTAGATTATATTGTACATTGTATAATACTATTGAAAAACACAACTCTTCCGCAAAAAAATCAAGCACTCAGACATCTACGTCAATGAATAAATAAAAGAGTTATGATTTTTTATTTATTTTTTTTAAAGGTGAAGGAAAAATCCAATAAAGGGGCGTGGCCTTAAGGGGTTCATTAGCACTTGTAATCTCTAGTCAACGTATAATACTACACTGATGGCACCCCTTTAAGATAATAGTGATGACTTAAAATTAGTTTAAAAAATGAAGTAAAATATACTTTAATTACTGTTTTCACTGGATGCCATGATGTATAATTTTTAACTACCTTTCTTGAAATATTTTTTAATGTGGGTGGAGCTTTGCTTCTGCATAATTATATGCATGTGCCAACAGATGGCCAGACACATATTTTCTGACATAGTACACCAAGCTGAAAACTTGAAATTTACTGAAACAGAATATAGGGAGTTCAATAGTTTAGCAAGGAACACATAAACACACACAACTATTCACTATTAATGGACCTTTCCTTCAAATGTGTGTGCTATTGTAGATCTTCCAGTGATCCTGCTGGTTAATGTTCGATTTCTACCTACTTCAAAGAAAGAATAGGAAGATCAAAGAGGCCAGTCAGCAGCAACTCACCTTCACATTATACAGATCATACTTTATATTTAAAACTTTTTCCACATATACTGTTGGCAAAATAAATAAGAAATATTAGGAGGTAAGATTAAAAGAATCAAAGTAAAAAAAGCACTAAGGGAGGAATCGGTATGTTGTTTTGAAGGAAGCAGAAAATTATGTTTTCTTAAAGGAGTTCTGCAGGAATTCAGCAACATTTCCACTGTCCTCACAGCCTTTGGGAACCCGTCCTGGGACAGGAAAATTAATCTGCAGACTACGGGGGGAAAGCTCAGGGCCACAAGTAGAGGAACAGCCTAACGCCATACTTCCTGACAGACTTACCATTTCAACCAATCAGGACCGAACAGAGGAAATCCACCTTCCTATGAAGGTGCATTCTTTCATCCTAGGATGGCTTTATGCAGGTAGCCATTTTTGTTTTAGAATTAATACATAGTTATGATCAGGGGCGTAACTATAGGGGGTGCAGGGGATGCGGTTGCTCCCGGGCCCAGGACCCTTAGGGGGCCCATAAGACCCATCTTCTCCATATCGGGAGCCTAGTAGTATGAACAAAGCATTATAGTTGGGGGGCCCTGTTACAGATTTTGCATTCGGGCCCAGGAGCTTCAAGTTACGCCTCTGGTTATGATGCTTATAGCTTTAACTGCTTAGTGACCGCCCCATAGTGTTTTTACATCCTGGCTAAATGGGCTTTAATCCCCAGGGCAGTAAAAACATGCTCTCCCTCGGGATTAGAAACCACAGGGGTTGTGGATGTGACAACTCCCTGCTGTTGGCTGCTGGAGGTAGCTAACAAACTGGACCTGTCATGAGCGGCCATGATATATGACCCCCAGACATGTGACTGCATTAACCCCTTAATGACGCGGCCTATTTTGGCGTTGAGGACCAAGCGATTTTTTGGTATTTTTCCATCTCCATTTTTTAAAAGCCATAACTTTTTTATTTTTCCGTGGACGCGGCCGTATAAGGGCTTGTTTTTTGCGTGGCAATCTGTAGTTTTTATCGGTGCCACTTTTGGGTACATAGACAATATCGTAAATTTTTTTTATTTTTTTATGATAACAGGGAGAGAAAGCGCATCAATTCTGCCATAGATTTCTTTTTCTTTTTTTTACAGGGTTAATCATGCAGCATAAATGACACATTAAATTTTTTCTGCGGGTCGGTACGGTAACAACGATACCAAAATTGTTATATTTTTTTTAGGTTTTTACACTTTTTTGCAATAAAACCCCTTTTTTTTTGGAAATCTTTTTTTTTTCTCTATAGCTGCATTCAAAGTCCTGTAACTTTTTATTTTTCTATGTACGGAGCTCTATAAGGGCTTATTTTTTGCGAGACGAGCTGTAGTTTTTATTGGTACCATTTTGGGGAATGTACGGCTTTTTTGATCACTTTTATTGCATTTTTTGTGAGGCAAAATGCTAAAAATTGGCATTTTGCCTCTGTTTTTTTAGCGTTTTTTTTTAATGCTTTTTGTTGTACAAAATAAAATGCATGTTCAACTTTTTGTACACGTTGTTACGGACGCGTCAATACCCAATATGTGGGGTTTTAATTTTTTTTCCCTTTTTTTATGCTAATATTTAAAAAAAGCATAAAAAAGGGGGTATTTTACATTTTTTTTTACATTTTTCTTTTTTTTTTACACTTTTCTTTTCTTTTTTTACACTATTTGAGTCCCTCTGAGGGACTTGCAGCACTGTGCATATGATCGCTGTGATAAGGCATGGCAGAGCTACTGCTCTGCCATGCCTTATCGCTTGTACAACGATTATAGGCACAGGCAATACAGGACGCCAGTGCCTGTTGCCATGGTGACAGGCCGGGCTCTCGCAATGACATCGCGATTGCCGGCCGGAGACACAGAGGGAGCGCGATCCCTCTGTGAACTCTTTCCCTGCCGCGATCTACTTAGCTACTGTTGCAGCGGGACGCCGGCTGTGACCTCGCGCTATCCCCAGGACGTACCGGTACGTCCTGTTGCGGGAAGTACCAGGCTCCCAGGACGTATCGGTACTTCCTGGAGCGGGAAGGGGTTAAAGTAAATAAAGAGTGAAAAAAAGTTAAAGTTTTAGCTCTCATCGTGGATTGGATCCATGAGGGTAGCTGAAACTACTCACCTCTGTCCTCTGTGATATCCCTTGGCATTCTAGTTCTTCCACAAGCTGATGCCGCCTTCTGCACATGCAAACCAAACGTAAAAAGGTCAGGCACATGCAGAAAGCTGGGAGGCTCGGGAAATTTTAAATCACCATGCTCCCGGTTAGTATAAGAAGCCGAGAGCAGGGAGATGTTACCGAGTAATGCTGTATGCAGTTCCCGGTCACATGATCGCCATTATACAATGGATAAGGGTGATCATGTAAAGTAAAAAAGTTTAAAAAGTTTAAATTTTACCTCCCATACTGTCACAGTGTTCAATGACAAAGGGACTCCCCGCGGTGATGAAGAAATCCTCTGCCACAGCTGTAGCAGAGGATCGCAATGTTCTCTGTATGTCAATGGGGCTGCCACCGTAGCTGCCCCCGGCCCCATTGACCATAAGTGAAACCCCTGGATGTGACAGCATCCAGGGGTTTCACATCAAAGGAATCACCTGCTGTAGTTGTCACAGCCGCAGCAGGGGATAGCGGGCAGCACTCTTTTTGAGCAGATAAACGCTGCTAGGTACAGTTTATCCGCTGTGACGCCCGCTTCGGTCACGTAAATTTTTGAACGCATCAGTGATGTGCACAAAAATTTGTGCGTCAAAACGCCCGTGTGACTGAGCCCTCAGTATGTTAAAGTGATGATTGTTTATCCTTGCTCTTAAAGTATTAGTGGTCTGCCATATATATTGTAATCCACAGGTACATTCCAATAAATATATTATTAAAACAGAGCTACAATTCTATTCTGACCTGGCCCACCATTCCTTGTAGGAACTTTCCTCTGTTCATTTCATTTTCCCTCGGGTTCTTCGGACATGAGGGCGCCAAGATGTTTTTCAATAATTTGCTTCTTCAGAAGATGACTAAAGGTTTTTTGTATCTCTTTCTGTAAAATGGTATCATTCTTCAGTATTCCCCAATGTTTCTTAAAGATATCTTTGATGCTTTGGTGTTGTGAGCTATATTTAGTGACCAGTGGAATCTTTTGTCCATAGTCATTCTTCTGTCCTGCGGTCTTGGTGGATGGGTGTTCCTCCAACGTTCTTTTGTAGGCAGATTCTATGAGTGGTGGGGGATAGCCATTCTCAGCAAATCTTTTTTTCAGAATTGTGGCTTGTTCTTCGTACACTTCTAATGTGGAGCAGCTTCTTCTAATCTGGTGAAACTGGCCATAGGGGATGTTGGTCCTAAATTTCTTCGCGTGGCAACTTGAAAAATTAAGGTAGCTATTGGAATCAGTATCTTTAAAGTGGGTCTTAGTTTCCACTCTTTCTCCTGTTTTATAGTACAGTCCAAGATCTAAGAATACTATATGTTCTTTGTTGATGGTCCCAGTAAGTTTTAAATTCCAATTATTCCGGTTTAGTTGGGATATAAATAACTCTACATCATCCCTCCCCCATTCCAAATCAATAAAATATTGTCTGTGATATGCTTATAAAATTTGATGTGATCATTCATAAAAAAGTGTTTCTCAAATTCCGTCATAAAAATGTTTGTATAGATTGGGGCGAATCTCATCCCCATAGCGGTGCCATGCATTTGTAAATACAATTTTTTATCATATCTAAAAAAATTGTGCTCTAAAATAAATCTGGTGGCTCTGAATAGAAAATTATTTTGTTGCTCTGGCATTAATGGATCCTCCCTTAGGCATATTTCCACTGCACTAAGACCTTGATCGTGTCTTATATTAGAATAAAAGGAACTGACATCAAGGGTACACCATATATAAGTATCCTCCCAAGTGAGGTCTTCAATTAATGACAGTAAGTGACCTGTGTCACATAGATATGAGGGGAGGGTCATGACATAGCACTGTAGATGATGATCAATATACTGAGATAAGTTGCTTGTCGTGGAGCCTACCCTTGCCACAATGGGTCTCACTGGGGGTTCTAGAATATTTTAAGGATCTTTGGTAGCTGGTAGAAATATGGTATCTCAGGGTTTCGGACATGCAGGAAATCTCGTTATTTCTTGGACAAGCAATTGATTTCCAAGGCCTTATTAATCATAGAATGTAATGATTCAGTAATTTCCTTTGTAGGGTCTGCATCCAATCTTCTATAATATTTCCTATCGTTTATTATTCTTAGTGATTCCTTCTCGTAAAATTCTTGATCCATTATAACAATTCCCCCTTCCTTGTCCGCATTCTTAATAACGATCTCATGGTTCTGGGGATAAAGATTTAAGGGTATCTCCTTGCTGTTTATTTAAATTTTGAGGTCCTTTTATACCTTTATTATGCCTGATCTTGAAATCATCCAACATATTCTGATAAAACATATCTATGTAGCTGCCCTTATCTTCAAAATGGTAAAACGTGCTAGTAGGTTTTAGACCAGTGGGAATAGGGTCATTTAGGTTGAACAAATTGACTTCAATGTCCCTGTTGTTGTGTTCCCCAAGATTATCAAGGTTACCCTGATTTTTAATGGAAAAATGATAACAAAGGGTCAATTTCCTAATATGATAATTCAGATCCACCAATAGATCAAATAGGTCAGATGGGTTTGTTAGACAAAAGGATAGCCCCTTGGCTAGGAGGGTAGCTTCCTTCCTCAATAAAATATGTTTTGAGATGTCAAAGATTCCAAGTGCCTTGGCTTCTGTAAAACTTACTTCTTGACCCTGGATAACTAATGATCACTAATGAAGAAAGCAAGAGGTGGGGGGCATGTCGATAGTTGTGGTGGTGGAGGAGGTAAAGGATGGACTAAGTTGGCACTTCAAGCAGCTCCCAATGCAACAACAGGTCTGCTGAAGTATTTAAGTGATGGAAGATAGCAGAAAATCTACATGTATGAAGCTCCAGATTGTATTCAGTAATAATGCATATAACGGAAGAGCTAAACATTACTCGCCTCTACTTCAGTGAAACAATCTAAACTTCTTTTTACCATGCTTTATGTGGCAGTGAACAATTGAAATGATTTTCTACACACGATGAACAATTTAATTCTAGAAGAACAACCAGTCTATATATGTAGCACCAAGTGGAGCATCTATCATTCCGCAGATGTAGCCGCATGCCCATCTTCTTTTATATCTTATCAGTTCTTGATGAAATCACGAGTTTTAAGACACACATAGAGATACAAGGTGAACATTGGCTTTCATTTATGTTTTTTGATTCAATTCTGCAGACCTCTGCGTTTATATGGAAGCAAATCTGTAATCCAACTACTCTTATTTCAAAGTATCCGTAGCTTTCAGGAAATTACTTAACCCTTACTTAGTTTTGGTACATACAGATGCATTAGACAGCATTCCTCTCTCTTCGGATTTTCTTCTATGTAACCACATACAGTGTGACAAAATAACAATTAACCTAGCAATTTCTTGCGGTCCCAGCAAAAGAGGAATGTAGTCACACAGTAAATTTGAAAAAAAGGCTATATACTTCAATCTGTTCCTGCAGATCCTGTAGTGTTGATCCAGAGGAAGGCAAAACCTAAGGTTTTCATCAATTATCTTCATTCCAGAAGACATATTCCTTCCTGGTGCCAAATGCGGCAATTAGCATAAATCATTGGATCAATTAGAAAGATGAGATTTTCATATAGGGAAATGTCAATAGGTTTAGAGAAAAGTAATTTACCACCTGCAAGGATTTATAAGCTTTCACCACCAGAAGAATATTCAAAAGGCTGGAGAAGGCAGGTTAAACAGGAAAAGGACTGCGTGACCATACTTTGCTTTCATCCTTCTTGAGACTGATGTATTAAACTATCTACAAAAGACATAAATTCATACAAAGAAAGGGTGCATCATGGGACTGTTCGAAAGGTAAGTGATCTGTGATCACCGGGGAAGGGAACGTAGTCTGGGGCATTCTGCTAAAACTCCCTGGTGTGATCACTAGTGGAGAGAGGGGGACGCCTGTTGTAATTACTAAAGAAGGAGGAGGAAGGCTGCTGTGACTTTTAAGAAAATGAGGAACAGGACTGCTATAACTGCTAGGAAAGTGGGAAGACCTGTTGTGGCCACTGGGGGAGCGAGACTATGAAAATTGAATTCACCTGTATTTGGCAACTCTGTGTCTGTTTCTAAAATCTGATTTGTAAAAGCTAAAAAAGAAAGTTAAATATTTAATTTTTTGCTTAATTTGCCCTCATAATTCAAGCTGTGAAATTAGGGGTTAAGAGTTTGTCTACTTAAGGGCTCATTCACATGGGCATGAAAATCACGTGAATGGATGATTTTCCGTGATGAAATCCTGAGCCTTATTCACGTGAAAATTGCCCATTCACACAATCGGGAGACGCATGTTGCCGAAAAAATGTGCTGCTGAGAGAGAGAGAGAGAGTGAGAGAGAGCACAAAACCTTCAACACACCACATACACCCATGTGACATTCTTTATCAGCACTCCCCACTGCTAATCTGACTCCTCCTCCCTCTGTCATTGTTTCCCAAACTCCCTCTCCTGGCCAATGCCATTATTTAGCAGTGTTACCAATTAGCATTAGCATTAGCTAAACAATGGCAATGTTTAGCTAAACTTGCTGCTCTCACTTCCCCTACCCCTCCCTTTTTTTCCAGCTCCCATAGGAGTCTAAGTACACGCCTGCATTTTGTGCACCAAAGATAGATCAAGACCTATATTTTTGCGCAGCGGGGAATTTCAGTTGCTGATGTCCTATTTGTTTAGGTGCAATTTTTTTGCATGCCTAAAATTCCTTTGTGTGAATGTTTCCATAGAAAACCATTGGTCCTAATAGTCACGTTTTTTTTACGCGGCTAACTTAGCTGTGCAAATTCCCTCATGTGAATGAGCCCTTAAACTGTTATGGTATCTTTGGATCTCTTTAGTTTGAAAAATGCATGGCATCTACAAGTCTTTGGGGCAGACCTGTCCAGAGTTTGTCTTTTGTAAAAAAAAAACAATAGGGGAACTGATGGGTCCCGCGCAGGCACACGGTACTCACAAGAACTTGGACTTTTGGTTCAACATAGAACATTTTATTTCCTACATGGGGATTTAAAATAAGAGAACCTAGAAACCTGCCAATGTGCACAATGGAAACCACCAGCATTGTTATTCCACGCAGGATGGGACTGAGCAATTATTTTCTTCATGATGACCCCCAACACCCCAGTAAGGCACAGAATTGCTGTTCATTTACACCAAAAGCTTATCGTTTGAACGAGTGAATGACACCAGAGTTTAGCTTGTTTACACCTTCAAACGAGAAATCGTTCAGTCATTCCCATTTGCTATTTAAGTGAATAAGAATGAGTGAATGAGCGTTATTTAAACTGATCCACAATTGAATGAGCCAACGATGATTTTTATGCTTGCGTAAAATAATGACACACGAAGAGTGAACAATTATCGTTCATCGTTTGGTCGTTGGCATGCATTTACACTGAACGACATCGATCACTTTCACTCGCTTGAACGATAATCGTTGAGCCTAAAAGACTTGTAGCTCACCAGATTGGAGTTCCACTTTTTTCCATACAGTATATTTCGCACAGCAGCTGATATCTGGCCTGCAGGCTGAGCAAACAATGATTTTTACAAGCTGATTACCAGGTCTATTGTTAGTAAAGATGCTTTTATGCTGGCAGATTGCCAAGAACGAGTGCCGCTCATCATTTTTGCAAGTCAGTCGGCACTCATTTAGCTTCATTTCCATGAGCAATACGTATCTGTCATAAGCTCCAGCACTGCTATTTAATGTACCGCTCTTTTATACAGAATAGTATAAAATATGTTCCAAAAGTTTAGTTATACAATGTACACCTCACTAAGAGACTTGGGTCTATAGAGTGAACATTGCGTAAATAGTTAACATTTTATGCACTGGGTAATGTGTCAAAAATGGCAAATTATGTAGAATAGCAATAATGTTGAGTGTTCTTTATAAAAGTTGCCCTACAGATCCATATTATGACCAGAATAAGGCACAAACCATGTCTTGTATTCACTACAATGGAGGGTTATGATCTAGTTGTAGTTCCGCTGTTTTTTAATGATGTTTCAAATTTTTTTTGCCTTGTGCAAACATGTTTGTTTTATTTATGTAACTTACTTATATTTTAATTTCTGCTAACTCTCATTAGTATATGAAACATAATTACTACGGCAAATAGAGAAAAATATTATGTTTCAGTATATATCCTTCACCCCTTAATATTGAAACCTGTTAGTGCCTTTACGGCCAACTCATTTTTTCAGTTTTTTGCATTGTCGCATTTCTAGCGTCATGAGTTTTTTGATTTTTCCATCAACATAGTCACGAGAGGGATTGTTTTTTTTTGTCGGACGAGTTGTATTCCATGAGCCATAGGATTTTTAGTTTTTCATCGGTGAAGGTCTATAAGTCTGCCTTCACACGGGCGAGAAAATCACACAAGATTTGTGTGTTGCGAGACGCACAAATCTCTCATAAATATGTACCCCATTCTTTTGAATGGGGTCTTATACACAAACAATATTTTCCTACATGGCACCACGATGCCATTCAGGAAATAGATGGCAGCATGCCTTATCTCTTGCATCGCAGCACCCATTGCCTTTAAAGGAGTCGGCAGCAGCATTGCACCACATGCTAGGTGTTCGCTATGCGAGGTCTCCCATTGAAAACAATGGGGGAAACTCCGTGAACCTCCACTGCATTCAAAGACCCCTACAAGTTTTCATTTTTGATACTTGTTCTTTTGCTCACAGCGTGCACCATGTAGGCTAAATAATATACTACATTTTTGTGGGTCATTAGGAATGCTGCGATACCAGATTTACATAGTAACATAGTTGGGCTGAATGAAGACAATGTCCATCTAGTTCAGCCTATTTCAACCCCTAGTTGATCCAGAGGAAGGCAAAAACCCCAAGAGGCAGAAGCCAATTAGCCCATTTGGGGGAAAATTCCTTCCCAACTCACTAATGGCAATCAGAATAATCCCTGGCTCAACCTTTGATAGCTCCTACCTAAATATAAAACTCGGAACTACAAACCCGCTGGTCACCTAATGTCTATATCCTGTAATATCCTTCCGCTTGAGAAAACATCTAGTCTCCTCTTAAACTCCTTAATGGATTTTGCCATCACCACGTCCTCAGGCAGAGAGTTCAACAGTCTCACTGCTCTTACAGTAAAGAATCCCCTTCTGTGTTGGTGATGAAACCGGCTTTCTTCTAGACACAGTGGATGCCCTCTTATTACTTACGCAGTCCTGGGTATAAACAGATCATGGAGAGATCCTTGTTTTGTCCCCTAATGTATTTATACATAGTTATTTGGTCACCCCTTTGTTGTCTTTTTTCCAGGGGGAAAAGTCCTAATAGTCTCTCTGGGTATTTCAGTCCTCTCATTCCATTTAATAATTTAGATGCCCTTCTTTGAACCACCTCAAGCACTGCAACATCCTTTCTGAGCAGTGCTGTCCAGAACTGTACACAGTATTTCATATGGGGCCTGACAAGTGCCTTAGGCCTCATGTCCACGGGGAAAATCAGGCCCGCTCCGGATTCTCCATGGAGAATCTGCAGCGGGTCCCTCCTGCCCCGCGGACATGAGAGCTGAAAATAAGAATAAATAAGAATAAACTTACCTCCCGCCCGCTCCAGGTCCTTCCTTCGCTGCGGCGACATCTTCTCTGCGTCGCGGCCGGATCTTCTTTCTTCGGCCCGACGGATACGCAGGATGACGTCGGTGACGTGCCCCGCGCATGCGCCGGCCCGAAGAAAAAAGATCCGGCCACGACGGAGAGAAGATGGCGCCGCGGCGAAGAGAAGAAACGGAGCGGGTGAGTAAATTCCGATTTTTGTCTCCCGCGGATCCAAACGGCTTCCATAGGCTTCAATAGAAGCCTGCGGGAGCCGTCCCCGTGGGAGACCCGCACGAAAATGGAGCATGGTCCAGATTTTTTCATGCTCCATTTTTTTTAAAATCACTTTTATTGACGATCCGCGGGTATTTATCTACCCGCCGGTGGTCAATGCATCCCTATGGGGTGCGGATCCGCGGGCAGGAGAAGAGTTAAAATCTGCTGCGGATTTTAATTCTTCTTTTGCCCGTGGACATGAGGCCTTATATAGTGGGAGAATAATGTTCTCGTCCCTCGCCCTATACCTCTTTTAATGCACCCCAAGAATTTCTTTGCTTTTGTAGCAGGTGACTAGCATTGGTTGCTTCAATTAAATCTACAATCCACTAGTACTCCCAGGTCTTTTTTCATATCACTTTTTCCTAGCAGTACCTCATTTAGTGTATCTTGCTGACATCCCATGTGCATCCCATTGTAGCCGTACATTGTCCTCCGTTGTATTAATAGACATACATAATTTTGTATCAACTGCAAATATTGCTATTTTTTTAAATGTGCAGTCCCTCTATCAGGTCATTGAGAAATATATTGAACAGAATGGGGGCTAGTACTGAGCCCTGTGGCACCCCACTAGCAAAGGTGGCCCAATCAGAGTACGAACCATTTATTACCACCCTCTGCTTTCTATCTCTGAGCCAGTTCCTTACCCAGATACACACGTTTTCGCCCAGTTCAAGCTATCTCATTTTATATATCAACCTATTATGCGGCACAGTGTCAAATGCTTTAGAGAAATCCAGATGTATGAGATCCGTTGACTCTCCCAGGTACGGCTTAGAACTTACTTCCTCGTAGAAGTATTCTAGGACAGAAACCTCTCAAATATTTTTCCAGTCATTGAAGTGAGACTTACCGGCCTGTAGTTACCAGGCTCACTTTTGGACCCCTTTTTGTAAATTGGAACCATGTTGGCAATGCACTAATTCAATGGTACAACCCCGGTCTTGATAGTGTCCATAAATATAAGAAATAGTGGTCTAGCTATCACATCACTTAGTTCCCTTAGAACCCTTGGGTGTATTCTATTTGGACCCGGCGATTTATTGATTTTACTCCTCTATAAACAGCTCTGCACTTCTTCCTGTGTTAGGTATGCAATATGTAGCAGGGGCTTCGTTTTATTCCCCTGCATCTCGTGAGACATTTCCTTTTCATTTGTGAATACACTTGAAAAGAAACCATTTAATAGATTTGCCTTCTCCCCATTGTCTTCTATGATTTTTCCTGCATTATTCGTTAAAGGGCCAGTGCTCTCAGTGCAAATCCGTTTGCTGTTAATATAGTTGAAGAATAGTTTAGGGTTATTTTTGCTGTCTTTGGCAATCAATCTTTCTGCCTCCTTCTTAGCAATTTTAACCCTTTCTTTACAATTTGATTGTCATGGTTATTTTTTTTTGTTTTTACATAGTGAGGGTAGAAACATGGGTTTTTGACATTTTTATTTATATATATATTTTTATACTTTTTTTAACCTAGAATTTTTGTACCATTAGGGGACTTGAATTTAACCAGACTTGATCGTTCTTTTAATACACTGCTACACTTCAGTATAGCAGTGCATTATACAGCCTAAGAAGCTAAGCCAGGGGCAGAGCCCCATAGGCCACCATAGCTACAAGACCCAAAAGCCATATTCAAGCCTCTGGGTGCCATAGCAACTCCTCAGGACACCGCAATAACATTGCGGGGGTCTAATGGGTGACAGAGGAAGCTCCCTTCCTCTCTCAGTCCTTTATAAGCCAATGTCGCATTGATCGCAGCATGTAAAAAGGTTAAACAGCAGGAACTGGCAGTTTCTCCAGTCCCCACTTTTTTAGCCAGTGCCAGGCTTTGATCTGACAGCTGAGCCCAGGAGACCCTTGTCAGGCTGCTAATGCAACGCTAAAAAAGTGCATGCATCAGAATAAGGCCCCCTTAATGGGCTGCTGTAAAAAAGGCATATGGGCTGTCATTAAAGGGGTTGTATTGTCAGAAAAAAAAAAAATGCACTTTCATACACGTTAAGGTGTCACCCCTACATTTTGCTGTCTTTATTCGCAGCCATCCAAAGTTTGAATTGAGAACTTACTTCTTGGATTGTCACATTGGTTCGACAAGATTGTCCCCTCGTTAACTCACGCTGGTAATGTGCGATTACTTTCATTGAGATCATCCTTTAAATACCCTTCAAACTGTTTCACATGGAGGTTAAACTTGTAGGATCTATCATTTTCTGGCTCAGCATCCAATATATACCATTCATACATAGCAGAAATGATCACATGAGGCGCTGCTCACATCAGTTATAATGAGGTCCATCGGGGTCCCCCGTGGTGTCTGTAGCTTTGATGGGAAAAATAGTGCTGCATGCGGTGCCATTCTCCCTGTCATAAATGACAGAATGTATGACAGTCGTTCTGTCGCTGATGTGAACATAGCCTTAGTCATTATTATATGAATGTTTAAAGTAAACTGATGAATAGAATTCTTCAATGCTTACAGGGTAAAATATATGTAAAGAGCTATTAACTGCAGGTAACACGCGCGGGGACTATACATGGAAACTGATTCTGTCTTCCATCGTGATTTATGTAAAATCTATTTGTTTCTCATTTTCATTTTAAAATACTGCAGTTAATATTGCTGTAAACTATTCTAATTCACCGGTACTCTGTATGTATAAATAAAGAAATATATCACCTGTAGTTATTATTACAACCTCTATTTTCAGGACAAATTTCATTTTTATGTTGGCACTTAACCAAAAAGCTTTTCTTCCAAGAAAGTGATTATCATGAATTCCCTTGGAGTTAACAACATGAAGCAGCAATGATTTCAGCACATAAGAGGAAACCGGCTTTATAATATTTACTATGCTGTCATAAACTAGGTAAGGTAGTTATAATTGCAGACATAATTTATCTCATATACAGTAATCTAATCTATCTATCTCATATATATCTATCTATTTATCTATCTATCTCATATCTATGTACCTATATCTATCTCTCTTCTATCTCATATCTATGTATCCATCTATCTACTATCTATCTATTTATCTATCTATCTCTATCTATCTACTATATCATATCTATCTAATCATCATTATGCTGATTATTATCATGTTAACTGTAGACATACCAAAAGAAAACCTTACATTTGAAGCTCCATAGACATGCTTGATTAAAGCCCCTAATCACTTCAGCTTTCCCTAGAGGAGAAATAGCACAAAAGAATAACAGAGCCAACAGACATGTTTCTCAATGCAGGCGTGTCTACATTTAAAGAGACTCGGTCACTTACTTTTAGGTCTATAAACTAAGCTTATGGGCTAAAAGTAGGTGACCTGCTGATTTTGGGGATGTAAGTATTATACTGACCTTCCCCGTCATTCCCCCAGTGTCAGTACTGGAAACAGCTGCCAAATGCATTATAAGATTAGAACAGGCGGACTACTTAGTGCGCCACTCAATGTACTGCAGCAGCAGCTTCCAGCAGTGACACTGGGGGAACGACGGGGGAGGTAAGCATAACACTTACATCCCTGGACTTACCAGAAAACCTACTTTTATACCATAAACTTAGCTTATAGGGCTAAAAGTAGGTGACAGAGTCTCTTTAACTTCCTCCAAATTTTTTTATGAACTCCAATTTCTTGTTATTTAAATTCATCACAATATCCTGACATGCTAGCAAAACACTCAACAGGCTGCAAATCATATCATAACTACTGGGTCATTTCACTATCTTTTTGGGGATATACCAAAAGAATATCTACTTGTGCTTCATCAACTACAGCAAGACCTTTGATTGCATTGACCATAACAGGTTGTGTCAGGCCCTACAAGAGCTGAGCGTATTGGCACATCTAGTCAGGCTGATAAAATCACTTTATACCAAGTCACTGTGAGAATACAGTATGGGGACACAGATTGGTTTGGGATCGGCAAAGGTATCCGACAGGGCTGCATCCTCTCACCCTTCTTGTTTAACCTATATGTGGAAGTCATTATGCATAAAATGGACCTAGACGAATTGGAAATTAGGGTGAAAATAGGTGGAAGAAACATCAACAATCTCTGTTATGCAGATGACACAAATCTGCTTCCAGAAACAGAAGCAGGTCTGAAGCAGCTGATATGTAAGGTTAAAACTGAAAGTGAGAAAATGGGCCTCAACCTGAATTTAAAAAAGACAAAAATGATGACAACTGCAAAAAATTGCCAAATTCAAATCAAAATCGACAACAAGACTGTGATTGCGTGCGAGACTTCATCTTCCTTGATTCTAAAATTGACCAGGCTGGAGAATCAATGCCAGAGATAAAACGTAGGATAGCATTAGGGGGGAAGTGCAATGCTACACATAGACAAAATCTGGAAAAGCAGGGATATCAGCATACCAACTAAATGGAGCATAGTGCAAATATCCTTTTCCTCATAGCCATGTATGGATGTGAAAGCTGGACTGTGAAAAAAGCTGATAGAAGGAGGATTGATGCGTTGGAGCTGTGGTGCTGGCGAAAGCTGCTGCTTATGCCTTGGACAGCGAGAGTAACAAACAGAGAAGTCCTGAATCGTATTAAACCTGATATATCACTGAAGGCCAAGATGACCAGACTCAGACTCATATACTTTGGCCATGTAATGTGAACAGAATTGCTAAAAAAAAATCTATAATGCTTGGACAGATCAGTGGCAAAAGAAGACCTGGTGGTCAAAGGACACGATGGCTTGATACTGTCAAAGGTGATATTGGAATGGATATCACACAACTGCAACTGAAAGAAGCAGTGCAAAACCAAACAACATGAAGGGAGCTCGCCTTCTGGATCGCCAAGGGTTGTGAATGACTAAAGGGCTAACAACAAACACACATTTCCGAGCAGACTACAGAGAAATCATGCTTTCTTTCAAAGCTGGTCATCTCAGACCACACATCTCCAGATAAGCTAAACCAAAAAGAAGATAAAGGAAAGGCATATCTGCACATTTTACACAAGTGTATGTATTTCCCAACATTTCCCAACCTTCCTGGACATTTCAGTCCTTAAGAATATCCAGCCATTGGATTCTTCCTACCCTCTTTCTAAATTAATTAAAATCTGCCTTTCTGAAATCCAACCTTGAAGTCTAAGTCTTCTCAGGTCTTCCTCCTTTTTTTATCCAAAATTCAAGGATGGCATGATCACTGCCTCCTAAGGTCCCAGCCACTCTTACTTCCTCAACCATTCCCTCTCTGTTAGTAAGAATTAGGTCCAAGATAGCAGATCCTCTTGTTTTCTCTTCTACCTTTTGGAAGATAAAGTTGTCAGCAAGAGCGGATAAGAATTTGTTGCATCCATTACTTTTATCTGAGAGATTCCCAACAAATGTCTGGATAGTTATAATCTCCCATGATCACTATGTTGGGCTTTTTGAGAACTTGGCCGTCTGATATAGAAAGAGTTCACCGATATCTTCTGCTTGTCCAGGTGGCCTATAGTAAATGCCTACAATGGTGTCCTTTTTGTTGTTCTCTCCTTGTATTCTTACCCAAACAGTTTCAACAGACCTACCATGCTCTGAAGCTTGAATCTCGGTGAAGATTAATGTTTACCTAACATAAAACGTAATACCTCCTCCCCTTTTTTTGTACTGCCCAGGGTTTTTGTACTCTGTCTAGTAGGTGAAAAGATGGTTCCTGAGTGTTTGGAACCAAATGTCAAACATGGAAGCGTGATGGTCTGGGGCTCTTTTACTGGATCCAGAGTTGGCAACTTGCCCTGCATAACTAGCACACTGGTTAACCCTTTCCAATTTACTGTCTGACGTCTGAAGACATTATGATTGAAGGCTGTACAGCTCCGTTGTCGGAAGACGTCCAGCAGGGAATTCTTACTGTAGATTACTGGCTGCTCTGATGTCGGGGGGCTTCTCCAGAATGTCACATACTGCATTACTGGCTCTAGCCAGCAGATGATGCCATTGTATAATGGCAGAAAGAGAAAGCGCCCTAGGAAATGCTGAATCCAAATTTGGATTGCAAAGGGTTAAAAAGGACTACCATAGCATTTTGATACGCCACACAATACCCTCTGGTAAACGCCTGTTTGGTCAGGGGTTCATATTGCAGCAAGAAAATGATCCAAAACATAACTATGGGTTACATCATCACTATTTAAGAATACGAGAAGAATGGAACGGCCGACACAGTCTCCAGACGTAAACCCCATTAAGCTTGTCTGCTTTGAAATGCACAGAAGAGTGAAAGCAACCTACAAGTGCAGCGCATTTGTGGAAACTTCTGGAACAATGTTAGGAAGAAATTTCTGAATAATATTTGAATGCAATTGTTGAAAAAAATGCCTCAACTGTGTAAAGCTGTTATATCAGCGAGAGGTGGCTATTTTGAAGAGTCAAAAATTCAGATTTAATTTGGTGAAACAAAGTTAATCCAATATTTTTATTCATCTTGACTTGTTTATTTGTTTTCATTTCAGAGTAAATTTTTGACATTAAACTGTGTAAATATTAAAAAAAAAATCTGAAAAATGTAGGTGTTCTAAAACCTTTGACCAGTAGTCTTATGACAAGTTTGAGTCATGAGAGGGTGATAGTTTAGGTAAAGTGTAAATAGAGAAGGGCTCTCTGCTATGAAGTAGCCCCATTATGCTTTACCTGAGAGGCCTTTGTAGTGGCCTGAAAATAGGCACTACATAGCCCTGTTTAGTTATGGGGACCGGTAATATAATAACTGGCCCTAGGGGTTTCATCTGAGCCAGTTTACACAAGGGATGCAGGTAACCTAGCAACCAATTAGGATGTTTTTATCAAGCTGCACAAAATTAAAAAAAACTGCATAGATACTCAGATGAGGCAGGTAGCAACCAGATAGGCTGTGATTGGCTGCAGATAAACTGGTCAGGTGACAGAGACAATAAATAGGCGTACAACAGTCGCAGGAGCCAGTGAGTGAAATGCAACAGACAAAGCAAGTGCCAAAGAGTAAAGGAAGAATAAGTTTAAGCAATAAGGAAAGAGAGCAAAGAGTAGTGAGAAAAGAGAGGTGACAGGCAGAGGAGCGCCAAGAAGAGGAGTGCCAGGCAGAGAGCGCCAGAAAAAAAGAAGCGCCTGACAGGAGAAAAGAAGTGCCATGCAAGAGAGAGAAGTGAAAAGAGAGAGATCAGCCGTGATGGAGAGAGAAAGAGAGAAATTAGATAAATCTGAGAAACTGTGAGTAACTGAGAAGGAGAAACAGCTTTGACAGTGAATAGAGGGAAAATAAAAGAGATGTCAATATGAAGAGACATAAAGAAATAAAGATATATAAATACAAAGAAGGACAGAGAGAAGAAACCCAGAGTAAGATCCCAGTGTATAAATGCAATTTATTCTACATTGTTGCAATTTGTGTATCAATTATTATGCACTGAATGTGATGAAGAAAACTACCTCATCTCACTGCCTTATTTAATAATATAATGGTTACAACAAATTAAGCAACATATTTGGCTCTGTGTATTATTGCACACCTCACCACTAACAACTGCAAATTGTGCCCAAGGGCACTGGCACGTGAACAAAACAAATTTGTGGCTGCACGACACTTGTTAATAAGAGGTAGGAGCTTGTGAAAAGTAGCCTTCTCAGCTCTCACTCCAGCTCCCCTCCGGAGAAGAAACAGGTCATGCATGAAAGAGATGCACCCTGTGCTGATATATAGTGTATGCTTCTTTGACACTTCTGGGCTCCCATGCTGAATAAAGAGAAAGACCTTGTACAGTATTGGCCAGAAGGTCCGATAGAAGAGGAGACACCCCCTTTACCGGTGTGGGATTTGTGCTGGTATATAAACTGTGGAGTTTTTAGGTACAAGGCCAGTTGTAGAGAGAGTACTTTTAAATGTGTAGTAAGAGGCCAAACAGCCAGGACTTTTTTTATGGTCCAGTGCTTTGTTGTGATGTCAAGCGCTGTGGCTGTTCCCCATCCAATATGGCACAGCACAACACACAGGTCTTACCAACTTTCAGTTTTGTCACCGCCTATGACTTCACTTCCAGTTCACAGCACTGTGGGCGCACCTTTTTTGAAATTCCCTACTATATAAACACTGGCTCCCTCCAGCGCTATCACAACCCTGGTGACCAGTGGTCCCTATGACATATACACCTGATAAATGTAGTACCTATGGTTTCCTGTATTTCCATAACAGTATTTGTATCCCTGCACTGTCTGTACAGTCCTTTATGTCTGCACCTTGCATTCTAATGTCTGGGTGGGGTTCTGCATTCCTAAGTGACTAGCTTTTCTTTCTAAAAGCATATTATCCAGAGGAGCATGAATGGCCTTTTGAGTCTCCTTACTCTCCGTCTAGGTTCTCTCCCTAAGGAGAAAATATAGCGTTTCTGACCACAGATACATTTAATATTCTGTGAGAAGCCCATGAGGTTTTAAGATTTGATGATGCTAGACCCAGTTCACTAGCATTCTTCATTATGCTACATTTATTCTGCCTTTTCCTGGATTGAACAAAACTAATCATGTCAGGCTACCTGATTTATATCACAAGATAGAGTTAGACAATCTGAAAAAAGATTGATTTGCTGCTAAGAATCTATTGTAGTTGCTGTTTTTAATGCTTTCCAGATAAATATTCATGATAATTTGGGGCACCAAGATTCCCTTCTCTCTATTCTCCATAAATCTGACTAGCCATTCTGTTTCTATAAAAAAAAAAAACCTAATACACAGCCATTATCAATATTCTTGGCATAATGCATATAGATCTATATAGGGACATTATATAGAATAATAAACAATCTATTGTGTTTTTGTGGACTACAGGATGCATTTTTAAGCCAAAAAATAAAACTTGCTAAAAAGTCTCTGTCTTATAATACAAAGGCTCAATATAGCCTATGTCCTTGGTCATTCTATTAGCCCCAAATGGTGTACCAGTCGTTTTCACGACTTTCAACAATTGCTGTCTACCTTGGCGTCAAAGTCAGAACCTGGATTTCCTTTGATGGCAGACCAATGGCAGGACAGGAAAACATTTTGCTAATTCTACAACTGGATCCAGAGTCAGGTGCAGCTCTCAGAATACACTGTCATCTTGTGGTACCAACATGCTGAGCTGTATCAAGTGGGGTACCGCAAGGCACTGTCCTAGGCCCAGTGTTGTTCAACATTTTTATAAATGATCTTGAGGAGGGAATTGATGGGAAACTGATCAAATTTGTGGCTGACACAAAGCTAGGAGGGATAGCTAATACTAGGGAAAAGAGGGAGAGTATACAAAAAGATCTAGAAAAACTTGAACAATGGGTGGCGACTAACAGAATGGTATTTAACAAGGAGAAATGCAAAGTCCTACATCTGGGCAAGAAAAATGAAAAAAGCACATACAGAATGGGAGGGATTTGGCTAAGCAGCAGCACACGTGAAAAAGACTTTGGTATTCTAATAGAACATAAACTGAACATGAGTCAACAATATGATGCAGCAGCCAAGAAGGCAAACACAATTCTGGGATGTTTTAAGAAAAGCATCGAGTCTAGATCACGGGAGGTAATTATCCCACTCTACTCTTCCTTAGTCGGACCTCATTTGGAATACTGTGTCCAGTTCTGGGCACCCCACTTTAAAAAAAGACATAGACAAACTGCAGCAATTTCAGAGAAGAGTTACCAAGATGGTGAGCGGTCGGCAAATCATGTCTTATGAGGAACAGTTAAAGGATCTGGGAATGTTTATCTTGCAAAAAAAGGCTGAGAGGAGACTTAATAGCTGTCTACAAATATCTGAAGGGCTGTTACAGTGCAGAGCGATCAGTCCCCTCCCATTGCACAAGGAAAGACTAGAAGCAATGGGATAAAACTGAAAGGGAGGAGACACAAATTAGATATTAGAAAAAACTTTCTGACAGTGAGGGTGATCAATAAGTGGAAGGGGTTACCACAGGAGGTAGTGAGTTCTCCTTCAATGGAAGTGTTCAAACAAAGGCTGGACAGACATATGTCTGGGATGACTTGGTGAATCCTGCACTGAACAGGGGGTTGAACCAGATGACCCTGGAGGTCTCTTCCAACTACCATTCTATAATTCTATAGGAAGGATCCTAACTACATGATGAAGCTCACTGAGGTCCACCTCTACGGTGCTTCTAATTAGTGACAAGAGCAGCAGCCTGCCACCATCTGCAAGATTTTCCCCACTACCCAAAGAGGAACATGGGGTATGCAACAAGTTTGCAGCCTACAACTGTAGCAGCGCATGAGGACAAACTTGTCCACAAAGTCTGTACTGGCTCTTTTGACAGCTGTGGCCTACCTGCATTCCAAAACCAGAACATTGGCATCCAATGACAGCAGACCAACAGCTTGGCAGGAAAACATTTTGGCAATTCCTCATTTGGATCTAGAGTTGAGTTCTGGCCTCGAAATACACCAGAGCCTCATGGTACTAGTCTTCAAGATGTTGAGCTGAGAGAGGGGACTAAACTCCACACTGTAGTTTACTTAATTCCTCATCTGCCATCATCTGTGGTGCTTCCTGTTATTGCCCAGAGCAGCAGCCAGTCCACATCTAAGGGCTCCTTCACATTTTCAATGGCCGCAAAACAATTGGGGCAAAATCACAACTTTGCTCATGAGATGTCTGAGCGTCAGCGATGCTTTTTCTTGCAAAAACATTGCTGCCGCTTGCAATTTTCTGCTGTATTTTTCTTGCTGGGATTCCTGCTTCCTCTACATTACACTAAGGAACATAGAGGACCCCGCAAGGTTGCTTCCTGCAACGGGGCAGCAGGATTATGTGCGGCCAACACTCTCAGCGCTTCTTTAATACTATGTGTAATATCTCCCTGTACAGATGTAGTCAAGTTTAACATGGTACGATAGCTTTCTGTACCACGGTTAATTTCTCATTTCAATTTCATAGCATGCTATGACTGGCGGCACTCGATTGGGTCGGATTCCACATGCGGGAGCCCACAGTGGAATCTGGCCCTGACTACGGCTGGCGACCTTGTGTATCTGCATTCCTCTGCAATGTGGATGACTGCGACGGCTCGCCGTCGGTCCTGCACAAGTACAGATTTTTTAAAAGCGCACAAAAATCTGCACGAAAATAAAACATGCTGTGATTTTTTCTCCGCGAGTGTGTAGGAAAAAGCGATTTTGCATAGCAAGTTCTGAATGGTATTTGCTGCCGACTCTTGGTGCAGACACCAACCGCGAATTCTGCAATGCAAACCCGTTTGTGTGCCACCAGTCTTAGGGCTTATCCACACGTCCCCATATCGGCCGGGTTTTCACACCTGGCCGATATACAGTGTCCCTTTCTGCAGGGGGAGGAGGCGGGCCGGGCTGGGAACAGTGCACTGAGCTCCCACCCCCTAAGTTCCACCCCACCCACCCCCTCCCATTGCAAATAGTGGCGTGAGGCAGAGAGAGGGCAGAGAGTGGGCGAAAGCTCAGTGCACTGCTCCAGGCCCACCTCATCCACCTGCAGAAAGGGACACCTTATATCGATCAGATGTGTGAATAAGCCCTTAGAACCATATTGGCTCAAAATATGTAAACATGCAGTATGTAATATATTTTTTATGCCAGTGTGCTCCTCCTAAAAACATGAAATAAAGCTGCTATTTTTTTAGTTTAATTTATCGGACAGAGTGTTGGTATTTTACTTTTACCTCTGCTGTCTTGGACCCTCTGCTGACCGGGATACTCAGTGCACTTAGTGAGGACGAAAATGTGATGATATAGAAGAAATGCTCCTTTGTGCCCGACAGAGCACCAGCTTCACCAGATGTGAGTTATACCATGCAGTGTTGTTGGCACTGGGGTCTGGCAACTGTGCCAATAAAGCCAGTGTTTCTAGTTAATAACCTATTAACTCACTCTTCTATGCTAAGAAAGAATCAAAGTTAGTGGCAATAACCCCTCCGCTTAGCCTCAGAATTGACCTTGAATAAAGTCATATACTATTTCATGTATATAATATATAGTAACATCGGGGGATTAGTCACGCTCTTGGCACCACACCGTCTTTTCTCACTAGACAATTCGCACACTCTCAGTCCACAACAAAAAGGTTCTGTTTAACTCTGGCCTCAGTCAACTCTACTGCATGTCTTCACAGCACTCAGAATAGAAGAGTACGATAGCAAAACCCCAGATAAATTGTGAATGTGGTGCTTAGCTGAAAGCCACAATGGCTTTATATTGCATAGAAAATAGAAGAAGCGAGTACCCACAAATAGTAATGCAAAAATGTTATTGTTTTATTGCGCAACTCCAGAAAATGCAATGTTTCGAGTCAGCGACCCTTTTTCAAGTTGTAAAAAAAACAGCATGGTAGAGACAGAGATCGTATTAACATCTTAGTTAAGTGACATAATGGTATAATCTATCTGACGTAGAGGCTATTATCATTTTAGTACGTTTGTAAACATTGATACTACTGCAGAGCATGATATAACACTGTACAACAAGCCTGCACCACAATCCTGAGGCATCAAGGCGTAGGCTTTGGCGAAGTGTCCCGGTCGGGAATGGGCTGAAAACAACATAAAAAGATTGAACTAAAGATCACCAGAAACTAACAAAAATAGCAACACAAGAGGGGTGAAACAAGTCATTTATGGCTGCTGGATCTCATCTAACCATAGTTAGCAAATAGGTATAAACAGGGAAGCACCCGAGAAGTGAAGAAGCGCAAGATAAATGCATAAATAAATAATTAGAATAAGGCAAAAATGGCAGTATATGCTATATTGAAGGGCAAATACCCTGAAACAGCTGTCTGTGCATGGAGTCTGGCTTTGCTTTAAATTTCCAGTCATTGTTACAAGGCTTGTATAAAGAGTCTAACTTTGTCTTGAAGGAATGCTGCCCTCCAATAGGTGGCACTGTGGAGGTATTAATCCATCTCTTTTATTTGCAAATGTATCTGTGGAATGGTAGAAAATTACAGGTTTCAGCCCATTGCACTATGGTTGTTGCCACCTGAACATAATTTCCTCCTGTTGAACAATATCGTATTGATTTGGCCCCAACTCCATGACAAATCTACAACAAAATCTACGTATTATATGCCAATTTTGTAGTATATTTATTACTGAATTCACCACAGACTTCAACCTACTGCATTGTTAAGTGTTGCAAGGGGGTTGAAATCTTCAGTGACAATCCGTGTGAACCTTACCCTAGGTGTTTCTTTCAATCCACTTCCATGTTTCTACAACTGTTTAGAACTGTTTCCGAACTTATTTCCTGCCTCCTGCTCCTAAAAAGCCATCAGAATGAGGCACTATAATTTTTCCCCTTAAAAAAATGTTGTGCACCACATGCCTTCTGCCTCGTTACAAACTGGCAGACATACTTCTTCTTTTTGTTAGTCAAGCCTTATGAGGCCTTGTATGTTGTAGGCACACTGAACTTTGTCTAGGTGCCAATTGTTATCACACATTCATAAGCATTTCATTTATAGAATGTTGTTTTTTTTTTTAATGATGTACAAAATGCAATTTCTCTATTGTCTTTGCACTATTATCATAAATTAGGCTATACATTTAATGTACAGGCTGCTATGGTTGTAATATGTTATGTAATGTCCAAGGGATGGACATTTAGTAAATATTATTTATTGCAAAAAATGTACTTATGTAACATAGTATGTTAGGCTGAAGGGAGATAACGTCCTTCTAGTTCAGCCTGTTTCCACCCCCCAGAACTGTACACAGTATTCCATGTGAGGCCTGACAAGTGCCTTATATAGTGGAAGAATACTGTAATCGTCCCTCACCGCTATACCCTTTTTTAATGCACCCCAAGACTTTATTTGCCTTTGCAGCAGCTGACTGGCATTGATTGCTCCAGTTTAGTCTACAATCCACTAGTACTCCCAGGTCTTTTTCCATATCACTTTTCCCTAGCAGTACCCTATTTAGTGTATATTGGTGACATCCATTTCTCCTGCCCATGTGCATAACCTTACATTTTTCAATATTGAACTTCATTTTTTCTACCCAAGCCCCCAGTTTACCTAGGTGCATTTTCTACCCAAGCCCCCAGTTTACCTAGGTGCTATTTCTACCCAAGCCCCCAGTTTACCTAGGTGCATTTGCAGCCGTACATTGTCCTCCGTTGTATTATTTACCTTATATCATTTCATATCATCTGCAAATATCAATATTTTACGGTGCAATCTTTCTATCAGGTCATTGATAAATATGTTGAACAGAATGGGTCTGAATACTGAACCCTGTGGCACCCTGCTACCAACAGTGTGTCTTATTACAGGAATACAATTATATTACTTTTTATTTTACTTTATATTAATCTCATGGAGGAATTCAAATTTCTATTTGTTAATGTAATGTAGCTTAGCTATATCTGTTTGCCAGTGCATTAGCCTGTGTGCTACATATATAAGCTGCTGATAGAAATTGACCAAGTAAGCCTTAACAACAGGTAATATAGTCAGATAGCCCTGGGGTCCTTCAATGGACCCTAGAATGTTTGCACTTACAAGGTATTGGCTCACATCACCAGGATTTCCTGTGACATGATACAAAGCCCCCTGGCCCCACCTCAGTCTCACCCTTTGCATGCCATGATGACTACCAATAGACTGTACACTACCGTGTTTCCCCGATCGGGTTTTCAGGGGAGGCTTGAAATATAAGGCCTGCCCCAAAAATAGGACCTATCTCGGGTGCCACACAAACAAAAAAAAAATACTCACATGGTCCACGGTCACAGCGGGAGCAGCAGGAGTCTCAGCGGGAGCAGCGACGGTCTTGGCGGGAGCAGCGGCGGTGGTCTCAGTGGGAGCAGCAGCAGCAGCGGTGGCGGTGTCCGGCATCCTCCTCCCTCTCACAGCTGCCTTCTGCTGGCGACAGGGCTTTGAATACCCCACCTCCGGCAAAGAAAGCGCTGTGATTGGCTAGTCGAGCGCTGGCATCATTCACAGCCGGCGCCCGATGAGCCAATCACAGCCATTCAGTGAATGACATCACTGAATAGCTGTGATTGGCTAATCGAGCGCCAGCTGTGATTGGCTGCCAGTACTCGCTCAGCAAATCACAGCGCTCGCTTTGCTGGAGGTGCAGTATTCAAAGCCCCGTTGCCAGCAGAAGGCATCTGTTAGACCAGGAGGATGCCGCGCCGCCGCTGTAAACCATCGGGAGGAATCGGGACGCCGTGGACCAGGTAAGTAAAAGGCCTCCCCCCAAAAAAAGACACTGTGCCCTTTTTGGGGCAAAAAATATATATAAGACAGTGTCTTATTTTTGGGGAAACACAGTACATTAGAAGTGTCATGTCCGCTGGGCGCACCTCACCACAGAATGAACGCAAGGTGACGTTCACACTGAACGCAAGTATAAAACACCATGAAATGCAGGACAGTGAGCACCACTCCAGGTAGATGGAACGAACCTCTCCCTATCAAGCAGGGAAGTAAAGAGTACCTGCTGCAAGCAGAGTTATTGGCCTGATAAGGACAGCCCCACCGTCTTCCTCTGGGCCCTGACCATCCCTATAGGAACCCTTGGAGAGATGAACTGACACCACAATGCAAACAATAAAGTAACAAAAAAAAAAACCAAAGGATAAAGCATTACTTATCTGTAAATGGAGCTATCACCCAGGCTAGAGGATCTCACCAACACCAAGCTCTCCTCTAGTGAACTGAAATCAACAGCAAGGGGAAAAGGGCATGGTAGTAATATAAAGCTCTCCACACCTGCTGATAGGTAGAGCAGCTAGAGAACCACACTCCAACAATCTTTGCACAATGTGCATTAACCCTTGTCCTGCATAGTAACAGGGTGACGGGTCAGACCCTGTGTTGTGGCCACCATGCTACGACGCTGTCGCGACTGACAAGCCATGACAAGAAGTTTGCTTGTGATGATGCAACTACTGCCTGCCACTCATGATGAGTATTGTCACGTGTCCTCAAGAGGTTTACTTTTAGAATCTAAACTTTTTATTAAAAATTCCTATTTGACATAAATAAATATAAGGAATGGTATTAACATCAGTAGACAGACTATAATTTAGATTTACGCAGTTAGCAAACATTGGATTTATAAAAGAATGGCATATTACTGCAGCATAAATTCTGGTTTCTTAATTTTCTGCAAACTCGTTGTAAATTAGAAAAACGGAAAGTAAAAATCAAAAACTCTGAAGAGCATATACTGGGGAAAAGCAAATTTCCTGGTGGTCTGCCAATTTTAACAAGACCTTGCAAGATCAGACAAACTACTAATCAGGATTAACACAGCTTATCACTTCTGTCATTTCTGCAGTAAAAAAAAAGCCTTCCGCATTAGAGGGATCAGAAATCTCTGTAAAACACTTCTTCCTGGATCAATAGATGTCAACATAACATCATCATCCAATCACCACAGCAGATTACAGCCCCAATCAGTAACTGGAAGGTAATTTAAAATACTTACATTGCAGCTCTGATATTAAGAGTCATTGCTACATATAGTCAAGCATAAAAATAATGCTGGTATTAGAAGGGAACACGGCACTCCACCCCATTGTTTAATAAGGTATGTGAACATTTGCAACTATTTGTTTATTGCTCTAGTGCATTTGAAGCAAAAATGTAGAAATTTAGCAAATAGTTTTTAATTAAAAATCTACTTTTGCTCTATCATACTAGGGCTTTTTTTTAGCTCACCCTAGCCAATGAATGCATATAATACAGATATTCTTTAGACTAGGTTCCTATGCTGTGGTAACTGCTTGTGTCTGGACTCTGCCCAGCCAATGGCCTTATTATATTGCCAATAATGCTAGAAAGATTATACAGCCATTGGTGGCCATGGGTGGGCGTGGTTTCAGACAAACAAGGTGATCACAGCATGGACCCCAGTCTGAGGGCTTAGTCACACGGGCGCATCGGCGCCCGTGTTACTGCAGGAAGGAGACGACCGCACTTCAGGACTGACGTCTCTGCATCGCCAGAGGAAAGAACATGTGACCGGCTTCATTGCCATCCTGAAGTGCGTCTTCTTCCTGCAGTAAGAGCACAGTCACACGGACACATCGGCGCCAGTGTACAGGTACTGATGCGCCCGTGTGACTATGCCTTGAGGGTACAATCACACATTACTGATTTGATGTGGATTTTCAGCAGTGGAAAATCTGCATAAAAACCTTTCTAAATACTGTGTCAAAATCGGTACCACTGGTGCCGATTTAGATATAGACTCAGGTGCGGATCCACAGCAAGCTTCACCTTTTCAATTGTAAGGGTGAAATCTGTTGTGGATCTGTGTTAAAATCTGCAACAAACAGTGCGGACTTTCACATGGAGTTTACTGCGGATCAGCACAAAAATCCGCAACAAAAATTATGCAGTGGGTTTTGGTGCAGATCCACACCAAAATAGGCTACGTGTGAAAAATCCCTCAAGTAGGCAACCGCTTTAATAATTACAACAAGACGTGAGACACAAGCTGCCTATTGGAATTTTCTTCAAATTCACCAAATGCAGCATGGGGAGAAAGGAAAAGTGAAATCAGACCTATGTTGTATTAGACCTATGTTATCTCCTCAGCTCCAAAATATTTCACTTCCTTTTTATTCAGTCATCTTCCACTGTGTTGTACGTCTCTTGATATTCGATTTTGTCCCCAAGGGGATTTGACGATCAAAATTCACCCAGCAGTATGTTTTTGGAGACAGGAAGAAAGGCTCTGTAAATATGGGGAGAAAATACAAACTCCACGCCGATGTTGGCCTTGGTCAGATTTGAACCCAGGCCCTCAGCACTGCAAGGCAACAGCATAGATTCATATGCTGTGGATATAACATTTTTCCTGCAGTGTGGGGATTTCTTAAAATCTCCCCCAATTTGCTGCTACTTTGAAAAGTAAATTACAAATCTGTTCCAGAAAACTCACAGTGTATCCATCATATGTAGCCGCACACTTATTCTCTGACCCCAATGGAATTGGTATTCTAATATTTACCTCCCAAACATACACTAGAGCTAATTTTATAGGAAGTCAGTTAACCTCTTAGCAAGTTTTTGGATTATGGGAGGAAATCAGAGAAGTCAGAGGTAACCCATAAAAGTGCTGGAAGAACATATAGGTGTTGCCATTGGGCAGAGTCAGAGTAAGGCCTCTTTCATAGGACTGTATGCGTTTTTACATTTGTTTGTATGCGCCGTAAAATCGCTTTAATGAATAATTGCCCCAATTCGAGTCAAGAACTTTGGATGCATATTTCACACGGGTGGCTGCTGCATACTGGCCAAAAAATATGCTGCAGCACGGAAATCCCTTGATCACCAGAAATCCTCCGAATGACTTCTATTGCTTAAATAGAGCCAGCTGTCTAATTTTCCCTGCATTGGGCGCAGCTAATCTCCCTCGCTTTTTTTCCCGCTTCAATAAAAGTCTATAGGAGCTTCCTGTGTATGTGAGCAAAAGCTAGGGCAAGACCTATCTTTTGACCACCATATAAAAAATGTCTTATTTTTCCTGATGCGATTTTTTTTTTACGTGTCCAAAAATCGGTCATGTCAATGAATACATTGGAATCTGATGCTTCACATGATCGCGATTTTCGGACAATTTTTTTTTTTACGTGGCTAAATAGCGGCATATATGCGGTTGTGTATTAGGCTACATTCACATGGGCGAGCGTGATATCGGGCCGAGTGCCATGCAATTTCTTTTAAGGTCCCATTGAAAACAATGGGTTCTACGTCTTGAGGGAATTCGTGAATTTAGAACATGCTGTGATTTTCTTTTCCTTGCAGCTTCACTGCAAAGAAAAAAATCACTTGTGCTGATAAATCCACCCAAAAGAATTGTTTTTTATATTCGTACGGGTTTTATGTGCATTGCATCACACAAATCTCATGCAAGATTCTTGTTCATCTGAATAAGCCCTGAGTCACAGGATCCCAGTGCTGCAAGGTGGATCCATATCTGAAAAAGTTGTTTACTGATGTAACATGAAGTCTATCTTGTGTGTTAGATAAAAGCCTGCACAGCACATAGTAATATATATATATATATATATAGTCGTATCATACATCTGATCTGTGCTTTTTTATTAGAACTGCTGGTAAAGATCTAGACGATGATTATGGCGGACCATATATGTATAAGCAGGGGTGTAGCTAGATGAAGGCTGGTGGGTGCATGTGCCAGATGTGTATGTGGACGGGTGAACCTGGCATAAGCAGCAAGATTTCTTAACATTTTAATGATGAGGGGGATACACAAAATTAAGACAGTAGTGTGGTGTTTCCCAAACTCCAGTCTTCGCAATGTTCCAACAGGCCATGTTCTCAGGATTATCTCAGTATCGCACAGGTGATGTAATTATTGTCAGTGCTCCCCCGTCCCTCTCCAGTGCCTTAATATAGTGGCCTGCTTTAATATAGTGGCCGTTCAGTACTGGAACGGCTGCTATTTACACTAAGCGATAAGTGATCAGCTCATCGTTTATGCAGCATGTTAAGACAATGGACAGGGGCAGAGGAGCACAAGGAGAGAAATCTCCTCCTGCCACCCCACTATGAGCCAGCAATACTAGCTCCTGTGCAGCTGCACGGGAGCTGGTATGTGCAGGGACGAGTGTCGAGCATCATTTGCCCGACACTCATCCCGTCTAAATAGGCCTTTGGACATTCCCACAGGTTTTCTTAGATATTTTGACAACATGACCTGTTGTGGGGTTATAAGGACTGGAGTTGGGAAAATACCGCAGTACAGTTACTCTGCAACCAGCCAGCAGTAGTGTTAGGGGGGAGCAGTGCAATTTGGGGAATTACAAATCCATGTACAGTATGCATTTCATCACATCTCATAACAGTGCTCTGCTTCAGTGTTACTTAACAATTCTAGCTAAAAATGAAATAGTGACAGTCGCAAATTATTCATGATTGTTTCATATCTGCATATCTGGAGCAGAAATCTCAGTATATGTACTAAAGAAAGCTGCCGTGTATACCTTGGATAGCAAAAGTAGTGAACAGAGAAGTCTGAATCATATAAGGCCCGACATATCACTGGAGGGCAAGATGCCCGGTCTGAAGCTCACTGGAGGCCATGATGACCGGTCTCAGGCTCAGAGGCCATGATGACTGGGCTCAGGCTCACAAAGGCCATGATGATCGGTCTCAGGCTCACAGAGGCCAAGATGACAAGGCTTAGGCTCACCGAGGACAAGATGACCAGGCTGAGGCTCACTGGAGGCCATGATAACTGGGCTCAGGCTCACAAAGGCCATGATGATCGGTCTCAGGCTCACAGAGGCCAAGATGACACGGCTCAGGCTCACCGAGGACACGATGACCAGGCTCAGGCCAACAGATTTTGGCCATATAATGATATCAGAGTCACTAAAAATCTATAATGCTTGGACTGATCAGTGGCAAAATCAGACTTGGCTGCTGAAGAACATGATTGCTGATACTGGCATGAATATCAAACAACTAAAGTAGCAGTGCAAAACTGAAAAATATTGAGGGAGCTCGCCTTTAGGATGAACAACTAAACGGCTAACAACAGCATGGTTTCTTCATTGTAGCAAGTAGGGTTTTTTTGCCTTTTGTATAGAATGAAACTGTAAAATCTTGTTAAAAGTGGATTTAAAGGTGAAGTCCAGTCAAAATGATCTTTTGATATTCTGATGTGTCATACATGCACCTTAGAAAATCACAGTGGTGAAGTTGATCTTGGACTTCATTTGATTTCCTGGGCGAAAGATCTACATAGACCAATCAGCATTCACATTGGCACTGCTCATAGGTTTCTGTTACAGGAAGTCTAATGCAACATTTTGAGCACACTGTCAATTGTTTTATTTTGAGCAAACGGTCAAATAATTGCTTTGCTCCAAACGTTCAGTCAAATGTCTAATAACAAAAGTGTGTAAAGCAGATCTCTGTAGAATCCTTTCATTCTGTAAATCAGTAGGATCCCAAACTTCACGCATAACATGTTCTTACATGCGTCTATCACATATTAAAGATTACTTCCATTATTTTTCCCTGTACTCATTACTACAGTGAAGAACTCTTCTATGCTGCAATGATACATGGATATAAAACATACAATATAATTCTATTTTTCTGGTAACAATTCGGTCTTTAGTCAGTTTTCAAGTGAATGTCTATGCTTGGGCATAAGGCTATTGCTGGCAGCTGGGTTCCTGGCAGAGGCCATGTGTTACAGGCCTTGGCCTCCATTATCAACCAACTTTTATCGACAGCCGTCTGCTGCATAAATTTATGCAAGGTGGTCAGAAAGAGGGTAAGTAAATAACTAAGAGCGCCTGTGGAAAGAAAGGATTACAATTGTATAGAATGACTGATTTCAGCAATATCTGCTTCTTTTTGAACTAAATTTATCACATCATAAAAGATAAAGACTGTAATCTTTGTTCGGATATGAAATAAGAAGTTTTCTCAGAAAAATGAGTAGTAAGAAAATGTAATTTATGGAAAAGAAGATTTTCATGTGACATAATATAATGGCTGGCCTAATTCTGCATCAAATAGATGTTTTACTCTCAATGATATCTATTTGAGAAATTCCCATTTGTGATTTAAATTTCTTTTTTTAAAAAGTACTAGTTACTTCCAAGACAGATTCAGAAAAATGGGAATTATTACTGATGGCCACGGGGAGCAATATTCTTAGCTCAATGGAAAAGATTCATCAAGAGTGTGAAGGGATGCATGAAGATGGGGGCCAACTGCCCCAAGTTTATCAGAGTGGTCTGCTATGATACAATTGGCACAATTCGATACACACGTTAGACACTTCTCTTTTGCCTACATAACTTCAAAGAGGGCACATATTTACATCAATGGCAAAGATTCAACACCCGGTTTTCTTGACACTTTTCAAAACTGTTGATATTATAGATGATAATAAAGGTATAGATAGTAAGTATGGCGCATGCCATGGAATCCATTTTTAGCACAATTGGCTTAGTAAATCTACCTCAACATGGCATTACAGTTGGTATTACCATTAGTTGTCTAAGCTGGATGCATACGTAGAAATGATTGAATATACGAATGCACTTGCGCATTGTGGATGCAAAACTATGACGACACTTTAGCTGGCCACATGTGGCCAAGCCATACCCTCCGTAGCAGTCGATGGCTACATGATTAATGACAAAATAATGTGATCAATGTATACAGGGATATCCCAACAGCACATAAAATGTACCCCACCTGTGGTAGGACCTTCTAATAGATACAGCAGCCACACAGATCCGGACTTCCTCTGTAATACAATGTCATGAAAATAGGAAACGTGGCAGCATCAATGGGTGTGGAAAGTAGCAGGAGCAAGCCAGGCTAACTACATGTGTCCTATTTTATGTATGTACATATTGTGTATATGTTTTCATGTATGTTTATAGCTGTGGGTTAACCGGAAATTGGTGGGTGTGTCTTTTGAGTATCTCTTGTTATTTAAACTGTGCTTGTACTTGATGTGGTGAGCTTGACAAAGGTCCAGTCGGAGACCGAAACGTCGACTTTTCTGTACTATGGGAGAATAAACTTTCTGCTACTTTCTACACCCATTGGTGTAACTATTGACCGCTCTGGATGGTGGTGGGACTAGTTATAGTTTCCATTGGTACCATTTTAGGCTAGATGTGACTTTTTAATCACTTTTATTGTGTTTCTTGGCATCCAGATGAACAAAAAAACTGAAATACTGGCATTGATTTTTTTTTCAAATTTTCAGTTTTTTACAGGACACACTATGCAGTACAAAAATATGTTAACTTTATTCATTGGGTTAGTATGATTATGGCAATACCAGATTTATATTTTTCTTATTTTTTTTGCTACTTCTCCACAATAAAAACCTTGTGTTAAAACATATATATATATATATATATATATATATATATATATATATATATATATATATATATATATATATATTGCATTTGCATCATCACATTCAATAACCCCTAATGTTTATACGGTATTTTTCCACCAACTGAGCTGTGTTAGGTCTTCTTTATTGTTGGATAAGTTATAGTTTTCATTGGTACCATTTTAGATTACATACATCTTTTTGACTACTTTTTATTGCATTTTTTGAGAGGCAGTTAAATAGCAATTCTGAGCCGGGGAAGAATAAGGGACCTGATAGATTCCTATTAAGAATGAGCAAAACTAACCTATAGTGATATTTGTCCTTCATACAAACATTTATAGATATAACTTGTGATTTTATGATACTTGGATTAAAGCTTGTTCCCCCCAAAAACTTTATGTTTATTAACTTTATGGTTCTCACTATACCATTTTTATTGGCCCATTGGCATAGTGGGCGGGAGGGAAAAGGGTTTGTGCTATAGGACTTGATAATGTCAAAGTTAAATTGTGCAATGTTAAATACATTTTTCAATTTGGGCATAATTCTAGAACATCTCCACTTGAGGAGGGGATTATACTGGTTAATCAATATTTAAAGGGAACTGCACAGTTGGGGGGAAATTTCCTATATGAGTGGGCTGTATTTAAATAGCAAAGTAACTTATTGTTGCGGCAGTTCTGGGATCGCTTCCTTCCTAGTAGTCTGGTACGGGTCTTGTATGTGTTTCTCCATCATTTGGCTCTGGTGGGAATCGTATTAGTTGAAACGTTATGGGTCTCACCTGTGGGTAAATTGGAAGGACTATTTACACTGATCTTGTGCTTAGCTCAGTGATGTTTAATTTTAGTCTTCCTCTTACTGTGCCAGAAGTCAGAGCTAGGTGCTGGATCTCCTGTTTACCTGAGTCTTCTCAAAGTATTCTCCTATTGTAATATACAGACTGTGTCCCAGCCTTATGGCAATAGGAGTGCTGCTTCTGTGCATATACTTGTCCTAATATACAGCCCAATGATGTGCCAAGTTTCATTTGTTTATACTGTGTTAAAATTGAGTGTATATGTGTTTCTGTGATTCTGGTCAGCAGCCCCTGCAATGGGAATGTGATGCTGGAGGGACACACTATGAGGTCAGCCTGCCTGTCTGCAGACCCAGTATGAGAAGGAAGCAGGATGTGACGACACACAGAGAGCAGCAGCCATCTTTGCAGAGAGAGAACCAAGTGCCTGTGCTGCATTGAGAGTGTGTGGAGATCTTAGAGGACTTTTCTGTGCAGCTAACCTGTGTGTAATTCAGTCTAGAGGCAGACAGAGTATAAAGAGACAGAATGTTCAGTGGAGCCATGCTGAAAGGACTGTGCCCAGTGGCTAACCAGTAATACTGACATTGTGGCTATGGACATTGCCGCCAAAGTTATAGACTGGCAGTGCTGTTGAGTACCGGACGGTAACTGCACAACCCTGGCTTATATCACACCGGGGTGTATGGATTCTGCAGGACTGTCAGTGTGCTGAGCTACTTGCTGTTGGATCCCATTTCATCCATTTTGTTTTCCCGCCTGCTGAGAAGGATTTTATTGCCTCGGATATTGTGATAACCGTGCTGAGAGGACGCTTCGCTATACAAGAAAGGGACGACATTGGGCCCCAACGCGCACTTCTACACACTGTAAGCAGTCCACCCGGACCACTGGTAAGAGGGGTGCGCACCCAAATGTGAAGTTAGGGTCAGTTAGGGATAGTTTGGGGACTATTGTTCTTTCAGTGTCTGTGCTGTGGAGGTGACCATAGTAAACGTGGAATATATTGTGAAATCCAACTTGAATTGTTCCAACTATACTGTGTATTTTGATTGTCCTTATTCCTGTTCTTTTACCATTAACTTGCCTTTATTAACCTGTAGTAAATACATTTTTCTTAACTTGACCACCCCGTGTGCATCCTTTCTGGTTGCGGAGACCAAACCACCTGCCTTGCTCTCGGTTCACAAATTGGCGTTAGTTGGCAGGATCCGCTTTCCAGAATGGACGGCAACGCACCAGTTAGAGGGGATGGTGCCAGAGGAGGAATGCCAGCAGGAGCTATAGTGAGTCAGTTAGTTAAATTTGATGGCAATAATATGTCTGTGAGTATGTGGGTGGAGCAGATAAGAATGGTCCAGCAAATGTACCAGACCGCACCAGAAGTACTAGTAGAGCTAGCAATATTGACGTTACAAGGTGATGCTAAGACCACAGTGATATTAAGGCCATTCGATCAAAGGCAGACATTTGAGCAAGTGGTACAGATTCTAGAAACCATCTATGGAGAAACAGCATTGCTTGGATCCCTGCAGGCTCGATTCTTCCAGAGAGTGCAACAGGAGAATGAAAGTCTCCCCCAATATGCAAATGCCCTACAAGAACTGATCCGAGATATTCAAGGGAAGGAAAGAGGCTCACCGGCCTTCTGTAACCCTGATCGGACTCTCCGTGACCAGTTTGTTCTGGGATCTGCGACGGCAGTTTGACTGTTGCTATGCAGGACTTTATACGACGAGAGACTAATGCTAAATTTCATGACGTGCAGGTAGAGGCCATCTCACGTGCCAATAGTATTGTCCCAAAGCCCCAGACCGCAGTTGGAGTCACTTTGTCGCAGGGGGCTAGCTCCAGTCTAGAAACAGTAGAAAGAGTGCCAGCTAAAGAAATTCTAACAGTAATGCAGAAATTGCAAGAGCAAATGGAACGCTTGCAAACCTGTTGTGATGAAAACTCTATGAGAATTGCAGTCTTCCAGAGAACTAGAGATGAAGGAGTGGGCCGTCCACACCAAGAAGGTAAGAACCACCCACAACCCCGCTGGAGGGATGAGAACAGGACCTACCGAAGGGGTCCCAATAATTTAGTACAGCGCTCAGGAGAAACCGAAGGGGCTTACCGAAGGGGCCCAAATCGATGTCCAGAACGACGGGAAATACGCTGCTGGGAGTGTGGATGGATGGGCCACGTTGCTGCCAGATGTCCAGACCAGCGACAAGCTTATGAGAGACTGCCGTTAAACTAAGGTCCCCTGCTGCTGTAGGGCACGGAGTAGGGGAGACTGAGAAGGAGATTATGTGGGGAAAATGCCCTGATGATGACCTAATTGCTGCAAGTCCTGTCATCCAAATGGAATTAGAAGGTATTCCGGTTATCGGGATGATTGACACGGGTTCTCAAGTAACGACTTTGAGTAGAGATTGTTATGAACGGTACTTCCGACAACATGTGAAATATGATCCCCATACATTTGTACGAGTGGTCGCAGCCAACCAGTTACTAGTCCCAGTAGTGGGAGTGACCTGGATGAAAGTCCGGTTATGTGGTCAAGATCTAGGTAAGAAAGGCATTGTGGTGGTACAGGAGCCACATGAAGTAAAGGCCCCTGTCATTTTGGGGATGAATGTGCTAAAAGAATTGGATCAGATCCTCTTTGAAAAGAAAGGTCATGGTTATTGGAAACAAACTACCACCCATCGGCCTACTCGAGCAGCGTTCCAGCGGCTGATCCGGATATGTGGCTTACAGGAAAGCTCGGATGCACAGCGTCCTCTGGCACGAATTTCTGTCCCTATGCATACAAAAGTTACACTGCCACCCCGTCGGGAGATGATAGTGTCCATGCCTGTAGGCACCAGTCGGAAATTAGAAGGCATAGCTGTCTTGGTAGAACCACTGCCGGCAGCCGAAGGAGGTGTTGATCCGCTAGTAGCCCGTTCCTTGGCAATAGTTCGCAATGGGAGAGTACCACTCCGATGTGTAAACACCCGGGACCAGAGTGTAGATCTGACACCAGGAAGAATGCTGGCTAACATCTATGTAACTCCGGAAGAAGTAAAGGGGGTAACGCCGATGCATCTGAAGCCGGCTGAAAGAGATGAGTGGACCATAACCGTGTCTATGGGAGAAGATGAGGGTCCCTCCTCTGAATGGAATGGCTGTGCAATTCGAGAACAGATGAAGATGGAGACTTATTCGTGTTCTCCAAAACAGGTCCAGAAGATAGATGAGCTGTTGTGGGAAAACAGAGCCACTTTCACGCGTTACGCTGAAGATTTTGGATGTACAACTGGGGTCTGCCATGAGATTCCCACAGGAGACACCCCTCCAATTAGAGAGCGCTGCCGACAAATTCCTCCACGGTTGTATCAGGAAGTGAAAGAACTGTTGACTAAGATGCTGCAAGGTGGGATCATCCGAGAAAGCCAAAGTCCCTGGGCAGCTCCAATGGTGTTAGTAAAAAAAAAAGATGGGTCTCTTCGGTTTTGTGTAGACTATCGGAAGTTAAATGCCTGCACCGTGAGAGATTCCTACCCCTTACCCCGGATTGAGGAGTCCCTCTCAGCGCTAGGGAGAGCTCGGTACTTCTCCTCACTAGATGTGGCTAGTGGGTATTGGCAGCTGCCGATGGCTGAGAAAGACAAGGAGAAGACAGCTTTCATCTTGCCCATGGGACTATATGAATTTAACCGGATGCCCTTCGGGCTGACAAATGCACCCGGAACGTTCCAGAGATTGATGGAGAAATGTCTCGGTGACTTCAACTTTGAGTTCACTCTCATCTACTTGGATGACATTATAGTGTATTCTGCAACCTTTGAAGACCATCTCTACCAACTGGGTCAAGTATTTCGACGATTGCGGGAACACGGGCTCAAATTAAAACCCAGCAAATGTCGGTTGTTCCAATCTGAAATTGATTACTTGGGTCATCGCGTATCAGGAGAACAGGTGAAGCCGTCGAGGGACAAGATAGCGGCTATTCAGGATTGGCCGACACCAACTACCCTGCGAGAAGTGAGGGCGTTTCTTGGAGTAGCCGGTTACTATCGACAGTTTATTAAGGATTTTGCCAGGGTAGCAGCACCACTAAATGCCCTCCTACGGGGCACATCCGGTGGTCCGAAGAACTGGCCTGTGAAATGGGGAACTGAACAGGAAAAAGCCTTCCGGGAATTGAAGGATGCTCTGACAACGACCCCAATCTTGGCGTACGCTGATTACCATTTACCGTTCCAGCTATATACGGATGCGAGCCTGTATGGTCTCGGAGCAGTGCTTTCCCAGGTTCAGGATGGCCAGGAGCGGGTTATAGCATACGCCAGCCGGTCTTTGCGGGATTCTGAAAGAAATCCTGAGAATTATAGTTCATTTAAGTTGGAGCTGTTGGCACTAGTATGGGCCATAACTGAGAAATTCTCTGAATACTTGACTGGGGCTGAAGTTTTAGTACTGACTGACAACAACCCATTAGCTCATCTGGAAAATGCCAAGCTTGGGGCTTTAGAGCAGAGGTGGATAGTCCGAATGTCTAAGTTCAATTATCACATTAAGTATCAGTCCAAGACAGAGAACCAGAATGCTGATGGACTTTCTAGGGTAACTACCCAGACCCCCACAGGAGATGTGGATCACGAGTTAGAGCATGTGGAGGTGCCTGACTTCAGCAGATTTTCACAGGCCTTGGCCACCGCTAATCAGTGTGAAATGGAAGGGACTGAAGTGGCTCCTTTCTTTGGTCCCTCAACACAGGAATGGGCACAGATGCAGCAGGCCCATGAGGGGCTGGCACAGATGATCAAGTTTGTTGAGGAAGGCAAGAAGCCCTGTAGAGAGGAAAGAGAATGACTGACACGGGAGATATTATCAGTTCTGAGTCAGTGGGAGAAGTTGGAGATGAAAAATGGAGTTCTATGCCGAAAGGTTTATCTACCTTCTGAAATCGACGTTCGATACCAAATTGTGGTGCCTAGTGAACTGGCTTGCTCATTGGCGATGGAGGCTCATAACAAGAATGGTCACTTTGGTCACGAGAAGACCTTTAGTTGGTTACAGCGTTTGATTTACTGCCATGGTCTCCGTCAAATGGTTGAAGAAGTATGCCGCAGCTGTCGAACTTGTGAGATCCATAAGGCAATAGAACAGAGGGCTCCCCTGCAAACCATAGTGACCCAGGAACCTTTGGAAATCGTCATGATAGACTATCTAATGGTGGGCCCATCCAACAGCGGGCATCAGTATTGCCTCATAATGGTGGACCACTTCACCAAATTTGCAGTGGTAACCGCCACCAAGGACCAGACAGCTAAGTCAGCAGCTCGGGCTCTGTGTCAAGATTTCATTCGAGTGTATGGGTGTCCTCAACGCATCCACTCCGATCAGGGAGCCTGTTCTGAGGGCCATGTAATGAAGGAAGTTCAACATATCTATGGAATAAAGAAGTCGCACACAACTCCATACCATCCGCAAGGGGGGCCTGTGAAAGATTCAACAGAACTCTGCTACAGATGCTGCGGACGCTGGAGGAAGACAAGAAGTTACAATGGCCTCAGTTCTTGTCTGAGATGGTCTGGGCCTATAATAATCAGGTCCATTCTACAACAGGGTACTCCCCTTATACTCTCTTCTTTGGGCGTTCTGGGCGAAGTATGGGAGAATTACAGCTGACTGATGTGGATGGGTTCCCTCCAAGGGATCCAAACTCCTGGGTACAAGCACATCGGCAGAGACTTGAGACGATCCATCGATTGGTGCGGCAGCGTCTACGAGAACATTCTCATTCTGATAAGACCCCACTGCAAGAAGCACCATTGCAGCCAGGTGACCTGGTTCTGGTGAGTGTCAAGAAGCCCCAAGGGAAGTTGGAAAGCAGATGGGAGGCTGTGCCATATCGTGTTGTTTGCCGCAAGTATGCCAATGGGCCAGTGTACCAAGTCCAGAAGGAAGGAGCTGATTGTGTTCGAGTACTTCACAGAAATATGCTGCGCCTATGTCATTCTAAAGAAACAAATTGTACCAGAACTGCCAACGTCAACGAGCTCCCACAGTCAGAGACTGGTGGTGTGGAATGGGCCTATGACGATGAGGATTATTGCTGGCCCATCCTTGCTCCTAAGGATGTTCCACCGGTGACTACTGAGCCTCCAGCCTGTGCCCCCACTGGTGCTGAGTCTGCTAGTACTTCTCAGCCCATGGCTGAAGTGCCCCAGAGTATTTCACAGGTCCTCAGACGGACCACTAGGACAAATGCTGGCACCCCCCTGTTCAGTATTTGCAGGATGAGTTTGTTTGGCCTGCCATACAATGGTACACTACCACTTTGCGCATAAAAGTACAACCCTCTGGATATTCAGTCGTTGGCAGGGACTGCCAATATTAAAGTGGGGGGGAATATGTAATATACAGACTGTGTCCCAACCTTATGGCAATAGGAGTGCTGCTTCTGTGCATATACTTGTCCTAATATACAGCCCAATGATGTGCCAAGTTTCATTTGTTTATACTGTGTTAAAATTGAGTGTATATGTGTTTCTGTGATTCTGGTCAGCAGCCCCTGCAATCTGAATGTGATGCTGGAGGGACACACTATGAGGTCAGCCTGCCTGTCTGCAGACCCAGTATGAGAAGGAAGCAGGATGTGAGGACACACAGAGAGCAGCAGCCATCTTTGCAGAGAGAGAACCAAGTGTCTGTGCTGCATTGAGAGTGTGTGGAGATCTTAGAGGACTTTCCTGTGCAGCTAACCTGTGTATAATTCAGTCTAGAGGCAGACAGAGTGTAAAGAGACAGTATGTTCAGTGGAGCCATGCTGAAAGGACTGTGCCCAGTGGCTAACCAGTAATACTGACATTGTGGCTGTGGACATTGCCACCAAAGTTATAGGCTGGCAGTGCTGTTGAGTACCGGACGGTAACTGCACAACCCTGGCTTATATTACCCCGCGGTGTATGGATTCTGGAGGACTGTTAGTGTGCTGAGCTACTTGCTGTTGGATCCCATTTCATCCATTTTGTTTTCCCGCCTGCTGAAAAGGATTTTATTGCCTCGGATATTGTGATAACCGTGCTGAGAGGACGCTTCGCTATACAAGAAAGGGACGACATTGGGCCCCAATGCGCGCTTCTACAAACTGTAAGCAGTCCACCCGGACCACTGGTAAGAGGGTTGCGCACCCAAATGTGAAGTTAGGGTCAGTTAGGGATAGTTTTGGGACTATTGTTCTTTCAGTGTCTGTGCTGTGGAGGTGGACATAGTAAACGTGGAATATATTGTGAAATCCAACTTGAATTGTTCCAACTATACTGTGTATTGTGCTTGTCCTTATTCCAGTTCTTTTACCATTAACTTGCCTTTATTAACCTGTAGTAAATACATTTTTCTTAACTTGACCACCCCGTGTGCATCCTTTCTGGTTGCAGAGACCAAACCACCTGCCTTGCTCTCGGTTAACACTATCCCACGTAAAAACTGCTAGTGGCTCAGGTATGTGGTCAGGTTCACCCTTGTCAGAGTGGGTTATCTGCGCATAAGCAGTTCCCTTTCCAGGGTAAGGGTCTTTAGGGACAGAGTTTTCCTTGTGGCAGTTTTCATTATTGTTTTCCATAGTTTAGTGTACAGTTGCGTAGTATTTCAGATTTTTCGGATCCAGTGCTTCCTGCTTGGATATGCCACTTATACTATTCGCTCAAGGTCCTGGGCACTCTATTCCCCTGGTCCGCTATGTCCTCTGTCTGCTTCTGGGTAGCGCGGTCATGTGCGACCTAAGTATGTGACCGCTGCAGCCAATCATTGGCCTCAATGGTTCCAATGTTAAAGCCAACAACTGGCCGCCCGCAGCAAAAGCAAGATGGAGCTTGAGAGACAGGGGAACATTGCACTGGTAAGGTGAGTTACCTTGTTATTTTAACCTAGCCCATTCCTTCAGGAATTGTTTTTTCCCCGCTGGACACCCCATATAATTTCCCACAAATATGAATTAATTGTACACAAAGTGAGGTAAACAAGTAAAATAAAGCTTGTTAACATGCCACACTCAATTACATTTAAATGTCAGTGTGCTTCGCATTTAAATCCAAGTGATTCTAAAGTACAAAATTAATTTCTTTGTCCTTTCTTAACAAGGCTGTGTTAATAATTTTAGAGAAGGCTCCCACAGTAAAGTACTGGGTAAATTAATGGGATTTCTAAATGAATTTAACATATGCTTAATCCTTAGTGACCTATCTACTTGTATTGAGGAGCACCAATCTTATATCAGCCTCAATTCTTATGCAGACTTGCAAGTCTTCTAATACATAATTACATCCCAATGATACTCCAAGGCCACAAATTTAGAATAATTTGGGATTTCCACTGATGTACATATGAAGTGGTATTATTATAATCTGAAAAGCAGTCAGCTTTAACAAGAGTAAGGATGAAAGCAACGAGAGGGAGGATATGCTGGATGAAAACCATAGTTAATGTTAGTGCTACAGCAAGTGTAAAGTCACAAAAAGGAATACAGTATGTAGAAAGACAGCATGATACAAACAAATACGGCATCAATAACATCAATGGATGTAGATGGTGTAATTAATACACATTAAGTGAAAATGTTCACATCTGTAAATAATATTTAAATAAGCAGCATATCTAATATCAGAACCTGATGATTATACATGGATAGGTAGCACTACATAGGCATTATGCCTTCCAATAGGTTGCACTATAGAGGTATTGTTCCATCTTCTCATTTGCATGTTTTTTTAGAGGAGCGAGCATGGATAGTCTAAAAAGTCCCCTCACATCTTCTCAGTGCTCTCCCTAAGGAGAAAAAATACCCTTCGTGACTCCCATCTATGAGGCTCTCACTAGCCAAGCCAGAAACCTACTGCGGACTGATGAGGGCAATTACCCCGAAACAGCTGTCTGTGTGTGTTTATCCTCTCCTTCTGTAGAAGAACCTGGCCTTGGCTTACAATTCCCGGCTGCTGAATACTACACAGAGCAGTTCAGGAGAACTGCCGGCCGGCCGCAGCTGAACTCTGGCTGCAGGGACAAGGTGAGTATATATTTATTTTTTATTTTTACACATTTTAGGATGATTTTCAGGGAAGGGCTTATATTTTTAAGCCCTTCCCGAAAATTCATCCCGCGCTCGCTGGCAGTCCATTGCTTTCAATGGAGCCGGCTGTATTGCCGGCTCCATTGAATTCAATGGGCGAACATCGTTCATCTCTGCCACAGATGTTACAGCTGTGGCAGAGGAGAACGATCTTTAGTATATGTTCTCAATGGGGTCAGTGCTGCTGCCGCCGGCCCCATAGAGCAATATATAGAACACAGCGATGCGCAGAACGCAGGTAGGCGCGTTCTGCAAATCGTTGTGTCCTATACTTGATCACACATCTGCATAAAAAGTGGACATGTGACCGATCCCATTGGGATGCATTTGGTCTATAGATCTGCAGATCGCAAGTACGTCTGCAGATCGGACCAAAAAACGATCGTGTGACCGAGGCCTTAATTTCGGCGGCAAAATCCTTAGTTCCCTCTATGTGGCTACAACCCTTGGCATCAACTTTTGACCAAGGGATTGCGAAAGTAAACAAGATCCGTAGATTTGAAAAGCTGATGAGTTGGGCAAACGGAACGCATGAAAGATTTAGTAAAATGGGACCCATTGTCCAAATTGCACTAATGTGCTTGTTATCTTCCTTGATGTAGAATTGATGTAAAACAATGTAAGCTTCTAACCTCTAGATAAATATGTTGTCAAATATCCGAGTGCTACCTCCCCTCAGGAGGACCACCTAACCAAACTTCATCCCCTCCTTCTGACGTAACCACCTTCCCACCATCCTATTATATCCCACCCCACCTCTTCCCCCCATTCCTACTTATGCAAACTTCAGCCATTTGTTATTCATATGTTGTATTTAATTTATGCAGAAATTGTTTTTTGCACAAAACAACTCTATAACATGCAAGTACTTTTCAAGAAGTTCTTCTAAAACAGGTTCTTTAGCAGCTTCTCTGTGTGTCTGATACAGTTTTGACTCCCTGTTGCTGCAAAAAATATAAAATACACCTTACAGCTGCTGCAGACCTTCTTTCTCTAAAGAATAAGCGTTTTATATCAGAATCGCTCAGAATCGCCTTCTCAGCAGTAGAGGTATGTATGAGTAGTAATGTACCAACATTATGAGTCCTGTGACCTTTATACATGTTATCAGCCTACGACTATGTGCTTTTATGTTGGTTATTTCTAATATTCTTATAACATCCAGTAGGGGGAACAGCATATTCTTCTCTTCACAACTTGATAATTAAACAACACTTCATTGCGTTTAGCTACAAAATACTGGAAATGTACATAAACAGCTAGCTTTTACAATTTTTTCTTCTTCTATGGGTGCAATATTAATAAAAAATGTGCTCTTACAGTTGCATGGAATGATTACTTTACGGCTACATTTGATTTATTACTTGCCATTGGCTCGTTTAATGAGCCAGATTTGTGATTAATTGGAAGAACTGAGTTGGTTGGGGATAATTTCTGCATTTTATGTTTTGGTTTACTTCCTGGTCGTATAATTACACAATTTCCTTATAGTGTAGATGATGAAATAAAGCTTATATTTCTGGATTAAAAGGACAATTAGGGACTTTGAAGAAAACAGCCTTGATTAAAGGAACTTTAAGTAACATACTCCATGATGTAAGTGGAATAAACTAGAACACACTGCGCCAACTTTATCACTAGCAAGTAAATATTAATATTTCAATGATTGTATTCCTCATTATTATTAATTACTGTCTGATTGCACAACTTGATCCAGCAAACATAACGATTAGAGATGAGCGAACGTACTCGTCCGAGCTTGATATTCGTGCGAATATTAGGGTGTTCGGGATTCTCGTTACTCTTAACGAGTACCACGCGGTGTTCGGGTTACTTTCAGTTTCCTCTCTGAGACGTTAGCGCGCTTTTCAGGCCAATTGAAAGACAGGGAAGGCATTACAACTTCCCCCTGTGACGTTCAAGCCCTATACCACCCCCCTGCTGTGAGTGGCTGGGGCGATCAGATGTCACCCGAGTATAAAAGTCGGCCCCTCCCGCGGCACGCCTCAGATGCCTTGTGAGTTAGCTGAGGGAAAGTGCTGCTGCTGGTGCTGCTGTAGGGAGAGTGTTAGGAGTGAGTGTAGGCTTCAAGAACCCCAACGGTCCTTCTCAGGGCCACATCTATCCGTGTGCAGTACTGTGGAGGGTGCTGTTAGCAGTGTTGCACAAATTTTTTTTTTTTCAAAATCGGCAGTCTGCAGAGCATTGCGCCTTGCAGTAATACTACAGGGAAAGAAGTGGTGGTTAGGTAGGGAGAGTGTTAGGAGTGAGTGTAGGCTTCAAGAACCCCAACGGTCCTTCTTAGGGCCACATCTATCCGTGTGCAGTACTGTGCAGGCTGCTGTTAGCAGTGTTGCATATTTTTTTCTTTTCAAAATCGGCTGTCTGCAGAGCATTGCGCCTTGCAGTAATACTACAGGGAGAGAATTGTGTAGGCAGGGCCAGAAGACATATATTATTGATTGAATATAGTCAGTGGGCCCTCCGTTTCCCAAAAAGGGAAAAATTGTATTTGTCCTGCAGGCTTGCGCCAATTTATTTGCTGCCTGTGAAAAGTCTCCGCTCTGCTGCACTTCATATAACTGCATTTCTGTGCAACACATATCTTATCTGATTGAATATAGTCAGTGGGCCCTCCGTTTCCCAAAAAGGGAAAAATTGTATTTGTCCTGCAGGCTTGCGCCAATTTATTTGCTGCCTGGGAAAAGTCTCCGCTCTGCTGCACTTCATATAACTGCATTTCTGTGCAACACATATCTTATCTGATTGAATATAGTCAGTGGGTCCTCCGTTTCCCAAAAAGGGAAAAATTGTATTTGTCCTGCAGGCTTGCGCCAATTTATTTGCTGCCTTGGAAAAGTCTCCGCTCTGCTGCACTTCATATAACTGCATTTCTGTGGAACACATATCTTATCTGATTGAATATAGTCAGTGGGCCCTCCGTTTCCCAAAAAGGGAAAAATTGTATTTGTCCTGCAGGCTTGCGCCAATTTATTTGCTGCCTGTGAAAAGTCTCCGCTCTGCTGCACTTCATATAACTGCATTTCTGTGCAACACATATCTTATCTGATTGAATATAGTCAGTGGGCCCTCCGTTTCCCAAAAAGGGAAAAATTGTATTTGTCCTGCAGGCTTGCGCCAATTTATTTCCTGCCTGTGAAAAGTCTCCGCTCTGCTGCACTTCATATAACTGCATTTCTGTGCAACACATATCTTATCTGATTGAATATAGTCAGTGGGCCCTCCGTTTCCCAAAAAGGGAAAAATTGTATTTGTCCTGCAGGCTTGCGCCAATTTATTTGCTGCCTGGGAAAAGTCTCCGCTCTGCTGCACTTCATATAACTGCATTTCTGTGCAACACATATCTTATCTGATTGAATATAGTCAGTGGGCCCTCCGTTTCCCAAAAAGGGAAAAATTGTATTTGTCCTGCAGGCTTGCGCCAATTTATTTGCTGCCTGTGAAAAGTCTCCGCTCTGCTGCACTTCATATAACTGCATTTCTGTGCAACACATATCTTATCTGATTGAATATAGTCAGTGGGCCCTCCGTTTCCCAAAAAGGGAAAAATTGTATTTGTCCTGCGGGCTTGCGCCAATTTATTTGCTGCCTGTGAAAAGTCTCCGCTCTGCTGCACTTCATATAACTGCATTTCTGTGCAACACATATCTTATCTGATTAAATATAGTCAGTGGGCCCTCCGTTTCCCAAAAAGGGAAAAATTGTATTTGTCCTGCAGGCTTGCGCCAATTTATTTGCTGCCTGGGAAAAGTCTCCGCTCTGCTGCACTTCATATAACTGCATTTCTGTGCAACACATATCTTATCTGATTAAATATAGTCAGTGGGCCCTCCGTTTCCCAAAAAGGGAAAAATTGTATTTGTCCTGCAGGCTTGCGCCAATTTATTTGCTGCCTGTGAAAAGTCTCCGCTCTGCTGCACTTCATATAACTGCATTTCTGTGCAACACATATCTTATCTGATTGAATATAGTCAGTGGGCCCTCCGTTTCCCAAAAAGGGAAAAATTGTATTTGTCCTGCGGGCTTGCGCCAATTTATTTGCTGCCTGGGAAATCACTGGTAATACAGCATGCTGAGGGGTAGGGGTAAGCCTAGAGGACGTGGACGTGGCCGAGGACGCGTAGGCCCAAGTGAGGGTGTGGGCACAGGGCGAGCTCCTGATCAAGGTGTGTCGCAGCCGACTGCTGCGCGATTAGGAGAGAGGCACGTTTCTGGCGTCCCCACATTCATTGCCCAATTAATGGGTCCACGCAGGAGACCTTTATTAGAAAATGAGCAGTGTGAGCAGGTCCTGTCGTGGATGGCAGAAAGTGCTTCGAGCAAGCTATCATCCACCCACAGTTCTGCGCCGTCCAGTGCTGCAAATCCAAATCCTCTGGCTGCTACTCCTCCTTCCTCCCAGCCTCCTCACTCCACTACAATGACACATGCTCAGGAGCGGGCAGACTCCCAGGAACTGTTCTCGGGCCCCTGCTCAGATTGGGCAGCAGTGGTTCCTCTCTAAGCAGAGGAGTTTATCATCACTGATGCCCAACCATTCGAAAGTTCCCGGGGTCCGGGGGAAGAGGCTGGGGACTTCCGGCAACTGTCTCAAGACCTTTCAGTGGGTGAGGAGGACGATGACGATGAGACACAGTTGTCTTGCAGTGAGGTAGTAGTAAGGGCAGTAAGTCCGAGGGAGGAGCGCACAGAGGATTCGGAGGAAGAGCAGCAGGACGATGAGGTGACTGACCCCACCTGGTGTGCAACGCCTACACAGGACAGGTCTTCAGAGGGGGAGGCACGGGCAGCAGCAGGGCAGGTTGCAAGAGGCAGTGCGGTGGCAAGGGGTAGAGGCAGGGCCAGACCGAATAATCCACCAAGTGTTTCCCAAAGCACACCCTCGCGCCATGCCACCCTGCAGAGGCCGAGGTGCTCTAAGGTCTGGCAGTTTTTCACAGAGACGCCTGACGACCGACGAACAGTGGTGTGCAACCTTTGTCGCGCCAAGATCAGCCGGGGAGCCACCACCAACAGCCTGACCACCACCAGCATGCGCAGACATATGATGGCCAAGCACCCCACAAGGTGGACGAAGGCCGTTCACCGCCTCCGGTTTGCACCGCTGCCTCTCCCCCTGTGCCCCAACCTGCCACTGAGATGCAACCCTGCTCTGAGGACACAGGCACTACCGTCTCCTGGCCTGCACCCACACCCTCACCTCCGCTGTCCTCGGCCCCATCCACCAATGTCTCGCACCGCACAGTCCAGCCGTCGCTAGCGCAAGTGTTTGAGCGCAAGCGCAAGTACGCCGCCACGCACCCGCACGCTCAAGCGTTAACCGTCCACATAGCCAAATTTATCAGCCTTGAGATGCTGCCGTATAGGGTTGTGGAAACGGAGTCCTTCAAAAGTATGATGGAGGCGGCGGCCCCGCGCTACTCAGTTCCCAGTCGCCACTACTTTTCCCGATGTGCCGTCCCAGCCCTGCACGACCACGTCTCCCGCAACATTGTACGCGCCCTCACCAACGCGGTTACTGCCAAGGTCCACTTAACAACGGACACATGGACAAGCACAGGCGGTCAGGGCCACTACATCTCCCTGACGGCACATTGGGTGAATTTAGTGGAGGCTGGGACAGAGTCAGAGCCTGGGACCGCTCACGTCCTACCCACCCCCAGAATTGCGGGCCCCAGCTCGGTGCTGGTATCTGCGGCGGTGTATGCTTCCTCCACTAAAGCACCCTCCTCCTCCTCCGCAACCTCTGTCTCGCAATCAAGATGTGTCAGCAGCAGCAGCACGTTGCTAGCAGTCGGTGTCGCGCGGCGTGGCAGCACAGCGGTGGGCAAGCGTCAGCAGGCCGTGCTGAAACTACTCAGCTTAGGAGATAAGAGGCACACGGCCCACGAACTGCTGCAGGGTCTGACAGAGCAGACCGACCGCTGGCTTGCGCCGCTGAGCCTCCAACCGGGCATGGTCGTGTGTGACAACGGCCGTAACCTGGTGGCGGCTCTGCAGCTCGGCAGCCTCACGCACGTGCCATGCCTGGCCCACGTCTTTAATTTGGTGGTTCAGCGCTTTCTGAAAAGCTACCCACGCTTGTCAGACCTGCTCGTAAAGGTGCGCCAGCTCTGCGCACATTTCCGCAAGTCCCACACGGACGCTGCCACCCTGCGCACCCTGCAACATCGCTTTAATCTGCCAGTGCACCGACTGCTGTGCGACGTGCCCACATGGTGGAACTCTACGCTCCACATGTTGGCCAGGCTCTATGAGCAGCGTAGAGCTATAGTGGAATACCAACTCCAACATGGGCGGCGCAGTGGGAGTCTGCCTCCTCAATTATTTTCTGAAGAGTGGGCCTGGTTGGCAGACATCTGCCAGGTCCTTCGAAACTTTGAGCAGTCTACCCAGGTGGTGAGCGGCGATGCTGCAATCATTAGCGTCACCATTCCTCTGCTATGCATCTTGAGAAGTTTCCTGCAAAGCATAAAGGCAGACACTTTGCGCTCGGAAACAGAGCCGGGGGAAGACAGTATGTCGCTGGATAGTCAGAGCACCCTCCTGTCTATATCTCAGCGCGTTCAGGAGGAGGAGGAGGAGCATGAGGAGGATGAGGAGGAGGGGGAAGAGACAGCTTGGCCCACTGCTGACGGTACCCATGCTGCTTGCCTGTCATCATTTCAGCGTGTATGGCCTGAGGAGGAGGAGGAGGAGGAGGAGGAGTATCCTGAAAGTGATCTTCCTAGTGAAGACAGCCATGTGTTGCGTACAGGTACCCTGGCACACATGGCTGACTTCATGTTAGGATGCCTTTCTCGTGACCCTCGCGTTACACGCATTCTGGCCACTACGGATTACTGGGTGTACACACTGCTCGACCCACGCTATAAGGAGAACCTTCCCACTCTCATTCCCGAAGAGGAAAGGGGTTCGAGAGTGTTTCTATACCACAGGACCCTTGCGGACAAGCTGATGGTAAAATTCCCACCCGACAGCGCTAGTGGCAGAAGGCGCAGTTCTGAGGGCCAGGTAGCAGGGGAGGTGCGGAGATCGAGCAGCATGTACAGCACAGGCAGTGCAACAGTCTTTAAGGGCCTGGACAGCTTTATGGCTCCCCAGCAAGACTGTGTCACCGCTCCCCAGTCAAGGCTGAGTCGGCGGGAGCACTGTAAAAGGATGGTGAGGGAGTACGTAGCCGATCGCACGACCGTCCTCCGTGACGCCTCTGCCACCTACAACTACTGGGTGTCGAAGCTGGACACGTGGCCTGAACTAGCGCTGTATGCCCTGGAGGTGCTTGCTTGTCCTGCGGCTAGCGTCTTGTCGGAGAGGGTGTTTAGTGCGGCTGGGGGAATCATCACAGATAAGCGTACCCGCCTGTCAACCGACAGTGCCGACAGGCTAACACTCATCAAGATGAACAAAGCCTGGATTTCCCCAGACTTCTCTTCTCCACCAGCGGACAGCAGCGATACCTAAGCAATACGTAGGCTGCACCCGCGGATGGAAGCATCGTTCTCTCTCACCATCCAAAACGGGGACATTTCTGCTTCATCAATCTGTGTATAATATTCCTCCTCCTCCTCCTGCTCCTCCTCCTGAAACCTCACGTAATCACGCTGAACGGGCAATTTTTCTTAGGGCCACAAGTCTCACTCATATAATTTGTCTAAAAATTTTTTATACGTTTCAATGCTCTTAAAAGCGTTGGAACTTTAACTTGAACCAATTTTTCGTTAAACTGGGCTGCCTCCAGGCCTAGTTACCACTTAAGCCACATTAACCAAAGCGATTAATGGGTTTCACCTGCCATCTTGGTTGGGCATGGCCAATTTTTACTGAGGTACATTAGTACTGTTGGTACACCAATTTTTTTGGGCCCTCACCTACAGTGTAATCATAGCAATTTCTATGTTCTTCACCTGCACTCATGGTACAGAAAGGTGTGTGGGGTTGGCCTACACTTTAGCTACATAAATGTAACTTGGGCCTTGGCTATACTGCAGCTACTGAAATGGAACTAAGACTGCGCTCCCACTATACTGCTGCTTCGGAATTGTTCCTGGGGCCTGTGTAGGCTGCTACTATTACTTAAATGGAACTTAGACTATGCTCCTCCTATACTGCTGCTTCGGAATTGTTACTGGGGCCTGTCTTGAGTGCTACTATTACTGAAATGGAACTAATACTGTGCTCCCCCTATAATGCTGCTAGTGATATTTAAGTGGGGCCTGTCCTAATGCTACGGCTGAAATGTTACGAATTATGGGCTCTGCCTATACCGCTGCTAATGGTATGTCTCTGGGGTGTGGAAACAGAGGCTTCCCAAAGACATGATGGCGGCGAGGCCATTTCCCACCAACGCGGTTACTGTTAAGGTGCATATAACCACGGACACGTGGAGAGGACACGTAGTGCCTCAAAACATCCCCCTCCTCCAACAATGAAAACATTCTTGGCAAATGCCTTTGCATTGGTTCGTCTGGTGGCAGTCCAAGAATTTCACCTTTACCGACACAACAAGAGAGCCCCCCCACCATCCCCCCGCCATGGCCCACTTAATCCTGGCCACATTCCGAAAACCAACAAAATACAACCGCGCTACTAGGTCCGCAGTCACCACCACATTACCACCAACGCGGTTACTGTTAAGGTACATATTACCAGTCTGACTGGGGCATGCAGACACCTTGACAGAATGAATAGTGTGTGGCACATAGGTTCCCCATTGCTATGCCCACGTGTGCAGCTCCTGATGGCGGTGGCACAGGATTATATTTCTCATTGCTTCTGTACAGCATTGTGGGCTATCGCCACACCACTTTTAAAGAGGGTCGCTGCCTAGTCGTGCCAACCCTCTGCAGTGTGTGCCTGCAGTTCCTCCTCATGGCAGACGCACTTATAAATAGACATGAGGGTGGTGTGGCATGAGGGCAGCTGAAGGCTGCGCAGGGACAGTTTGGTGTGCGCTGTGGGGGGGAGGGGGGGCGGTTGGGCAGCATGTAACCCAGGAGAAGTGGCAGCGGAGTGTCATCCAGGCAGTGATTGTGCTTTGTTGTAGGTAGTGTGGTGCTTAGCTAAGGTATGCATTGCTAATGAGGGCTTTTCAGAAGTAAAAGTTGTTGGGAGGGGGGGGGCACTCTTGCCGCTATTGAGGCTTAATAGTGGGACCTGTGAACTTGAGATGCAGCCCAACATGTAGCCCCTCGCCTGCCCTATCCGTTGCTGTGTCGTTCCCATCACTTTCTTGAATAGCCCAGATTTTCACACATGGAAACCTTAGCGAGCATCGGCGAAATACAAAAATGCTCGGGTCGCCCATTGACTTTAATGGGGTTCGTTGTTCGAAACGAACCCTCGAGCATTGCGAAAATTTCGTCCCGAGTAACGAGCATCCGAGCATTTTGGTGCTCGCTCATCTCTAATAACGATGCAATGAATAGGAAGGAATATAAGTAGCATGATGGGATTATTTTACAGGTATAAACAAGAGCATCGAATGAAGCTCCTCCTGCTCATTAGGCCACATAATCTAAGTATATTGTTATAACGGAAGCATAAGTGTCTACATTATTAAGTGAATTGCAACTGTGTTCATAAATTTATAACTAGTAGAGCGCATAAATGACAGATTTAGCAGCTGAGATGAATGTCATACACCTGATAAGACAATAAAGCTATAAACTAAATAAAGTGCAATACCTGGATATCTATACATCATCTTGCATCATAGGTGTATATCCAGTTGTATAAAGATGAATGTTTCGCGTAAGACTTAGTTTTCCCTAGCTGGGAGTTATACCATATGTATCAATAAGAGATAATACTGTTTAGTAATCAATATCTGGCAGATTGACTGTCTTAACATTTCATCCCACTGGGATGATGACAATATGGACAATGTAGAGACTAAGGGTACTGGTGTATCTTGACACCACCGGAAGCTAGGGGTGTGAGAGCTGTCAGCAGGAGTGATGGCCCCTGTCTTGCCCCTAGCTTAAGGCAGTTTATAATTGACATACAACGGTTATTACTTAGTAGTTTTCATATATTAACAGCCAATACAGTACGTGTCTGACACACTGTCACACTGTTTGTCAGTCAGCTGTAGACAATGTGTTATGCCAAATTCCACCCCTGTCACAAGTGGTCTGGTCAAGTCAATACCTCTGGAATGTGGGTATGTCAGCGCAGATGGACATGTTCGGACTTCTTGCTTTAAAGAGTTATTCCCATCTTGAGCCTTTAAGGCTTCCCCACAAGATAAGATATGACATACATGCCTTAGGCCTCCTTCAGACGGCCGTATGCTTATTTTGACGCTTGCCTACAAATCGTATAAATGAAGAATAGCTGCAATGTAGTCCCAATCTTAGTTAGTGTTTTCTCATCCGTTCACATGTGCGGCTGCTGCGTATTGACGAAAAAATACGTTACTGTGCAGAAATCCCTTGGGCGGCAGAAATCCTCGGAATGACTATTACTGCTTAAATAGAGCCAGCTGTCTTCTTTTCCCAGCATTGGACACAGCTAAACTCTCTCCCCTCCCCTTTTTTCAGCTTCCATAGAAGCCTATGAGAGCCTCCAGCGTATCTTGGCAAAAGACAGGGCAAGACCTATCTTTTCATGCGCCGTATAAAATCGGTCACCATTTTTGGTCGCCGATGTGCTATTTTTGCCGCCACAATTTTTTCGCACAGCGGAAAATCACACATCTGAATGAATGCATTGGAATCCAATGCTTCAGATGGTTGTGATTTTTGGACGCAGCTACATTAGCTGCGAATATACAGACATGTGAATCAGGCCTACTACTGTAGGTACATGTCCCACATCTGGAGATCACACCTATCAGGAAAACAATGATCATTTTTCACTAAAAATGTTTTTATACTGTAACATTTTCACTTACATCCTTACATTTAACCAATGTTATTAAAAACTGTACCTTTGGGCCTTGTGTTTTGAGAAGTCTGAATGATAGCAATAACAAATCTTAGGGGTACCTATGTATCTCCTCAATTTTTTATTTTTTTTTTGGGGGGGGGGATAAAGTATAGGCTACCTATATTCAGGATAGGTCTTTAATAGTTAATCGTTGGGGTCCAGCTGATGGAAGAGGCTGTGGTGTTTGGATGAGCACTGTAGCCTCTAACCAGGCATGTGATGTCACGTGTGAATGGAAATTGAGCTGCAATACCAGGCATAGCCACTGTCCAATATACAGTGCTGTGTCTGGTATGGACAAAAGTGACCAGCAGAGTGCCACTACCAGTTGAATTAGATGATTGGCAGGTTCTCAAGTGATGGACCCCGCCAATCAATTATTGACAACCTATCCTGAGGTTATCAATAGTGTATTCCCTGAAAACCCCCAAATTTATTATTCCTTATACCCAAAAGTATGAATCATTTGCTAAGCTAAATTGTCATAGTTAAGGGAAATCAGATAAACATGCAAAAATCTACAGTGAGAATACCTTGATTGTGCTTAGCTTGGACTATAATTTTCAGTCTCAGTAAATAAAAAATAAGAATTATGACAGCCGACATTCCCTGTTGTGCTTAAAATGATGAGATTTAGCTGCTGTTGACACTAATTTGTTTTGCTATACATGAGAGCTGTCTCGTGCGTCTGCAGGTTAACCATCCTATTGTAGGGAAGATTTAGACCGTGCTGTGGTCACAATTACACAGTCAATATTTAGCACTATAATTAATCAAGTCATTCACAACATT